>NW_016108078.1:146341-150004 GCF_001604975.1 Cebus imitator | reverse complement strand
ATTTTAGTTTCAGGAGTACATGTGCAGATTTGTTATATGGGTAAATTGTGTGTCACAGGGGTTTGTTTTCTCAATTATTTCATCACCCAGGTAATAAGCATAGTACCCAATATGCCCTTTCTCAATCCTCACCCTCCTCCCTCCCTCCACCCTCAAGTAGGCCCTGGTGTCTGCTGTTCCCTTCTTTGTATTCATGTGTACTCAATCTTTAGGTCTCACTTATAAGTGAGAGCATGTGGTATTTGTTTCTCTGTTCCTGTGTTCGTTCTTTGCGATATAGCCAAACTGCTTTCTACAATGGCTGAACTTACGTTCCCACCAACGTATAAGGGGTCCTTCTTATACACTGCTCACAACCTCACCAGCATCTGATACTTTTTGACCTTTTAATAATAGCCATTCTGACTATTGAATGTGAGATGGTATGTCATTGTGGTTTTGATTTGCATTTCTCTCATGATCAGTGATGTCGACCATTTCTTCATATGCTTGTTGGCCGCATATGTCTTCTTTCTAACAGCGTCTGTTCACATCCTTTGCACACTTTTTAATGAGGTTGTTCACTTTTTATTTGTAGATTTAAGTTCCTTACAGATGCTGGAGATTAGACCTCTGTCTAATAGTTTGCAATATTTTGCAATAGTTTGCAAATATTTTCTCCCATTCTGTAGGTTGTCTGTTTACTCTGTTGACAGTTTCTTTTTCTGTACGGAAGCTCTTTAGTTTATTTAGATCCCTTTTGTTAATTTTTCTTTTCGTTGCAATTGCTTTTGGTACCTTCATCATGAAATCTTTGCCAGATCTTATGTCCAGAATGGTATTGCCTAGGTTGTCTTCCAGGGTTTTTATAGTTTTGAGTTTTACATTTAAGACTTTAATCTTTGAAGTTAGCGTGAGATTAATGTGTGGAAAAAAGAAGAAAAAATAAAAAAGAAGACTTTAATCCATCTTGAGCTGATTTTTACGTATGGTGTAAAGAAGGGGTCTAATTTCAATCTTCTGCCTATGGCAGAATAGAGAGTCATTTCCCTATTGCTTATTTTTGTCAGCTTTGTGGAAGATCAGATAGTTGTAAGTGTGCAGCCTTATCTCTGGGCTCTCTATTCTCTTCCATTTGTCTATGTGCCTGTTTTTGTACCAGTACCATGCTGTTTTGGTTACTGTAACCTTGTAGTATAGTTTGAAGTCAGATAGCGTGATGCCTCCAGCTTGGTATTGCCTTGGCTATCTGGGCTTTTTTTTCCTTCCATTTTCTTCTTTTGAGGCAGAGTCACGCTGCCACCCAGGCTGCAGTATAGTGTAATAATATGGTCCGACTGTGGCTCACTGCAATCTCTGCCTCTTGGGTTCAAGCAATTCTTGTGCCTCAGCCTCCCAAGTAGCTGGGATTATAGGCACATACCACCACAGTGGGCTAATTTTTGTAGTTTTCATAGAGATGGGGTTTCACCATGTTGGCCAGGCTGGTCTCTATCTCCTGTGATCTGCCTGCCTTGGTCTCCCAAGTGATCTGCCTGCCTTGGTCTCCCAAAGTACTGGGATTACAGGCATGAGCCACTGTGCATGGGCAATATGAATTTTTTTTTTTTTAAGATGGAGTCTCTGTTGCCGAGGCTGGAGTGCAGTGGTGAAATCTTAGGTCAGTGCAACCTCTATATGAATTTTAAAATAGTTTTTTCTAGTTCTGTGAGGAATGTCATTGGTAATTTGATAGGAATAGCATTGATTCTGTAAATTGTTTTGGGCAATATGGCCGGTTTAATGATATTGATTCTTCTAATCCACGGGTATGGAATATTTCTCCATTTGTTTGTGTCATTTCTGATTTCTTTGAGCAGTATTTTGTAATTCTAATTGTAGAGATTTGTTTTACCTCCTTGCTTATCTGCATTCCTAGGTATTTCATTCTTTTTGTGGCTATTGTGAATGAGAATGCCTTTCTTATTTGGATCTCAGTTTGGCTGTTGTTGGTGTACAGGAATGCTAGTGATTTTTGTACATTGATTTGACAGAACTGAAGGGAGAAATAGCAATGTAATAATATGGGAGAAATTTAATACTTCACTTTTGATGATGGATAGAATGTATCAATATGGAAACAAAGAAGCTGAATAATGCTTTAGATAAGATAGGCCTTACAGACATAGACATGTACAGAACAGTCCATCCAACAGCAGAAGAATATACATACAGTTGTTTCTCAGTATCTATGGGGAATTTGTTTTAGGACCCTGGGCCATGTAGACCAAAGTCCGCGGACGCTCCAGTCTGTTATATAAAATGGTGTAGTATTTCCATATAACCCATGCACATTCTCCCACGTACTTTTTAAAAACATTTTTTAATTTTTGAGACAGTCTCACTGTGTTGTTAAGGTTGGAGTGTAGTGGCACGATCATGGCTTGCTGCAGCCTCTACCTCCCAGGCTCAAGCAAGCCTCCCATCTCAGCCTTCCGAGTAGCTGGGATCTCAGGTACACACTCAGTGCACAGCTAATTTATATATACATACATATATATATGTATGTATAGTAGAGACAGGGTTTTGCCGTGTTGTCCAGGCTGGTCTCAAACTCTCAGGCTAAAGTTATTGCCCACCTTGGCTTCCCAAAGTCCTGGGATTACAGGCGTGAGCTGCTGTGCCCAGCCAACCTCCCATATACTTTAAATGAAATCAAGATTACTTATAATACCTGATACAATGGAAATGCTATGGAAATAGTTGTTATACTGTATCATTTAGGGAATAACAACAAGGAAAAAAGTCTGTACATATTCAGTATGGACACAAGCACCCATTTATTTTCAAATACTTTGAATTCATGGTTAGTTGAATACACAGAGGGGGTACTCACAGATATGGGTGCAAAATGTACTTATCAAGAGCACATGGAACATGTTTCCAGGATAGATCATATGTAGAACACAAAATAAGTCTTAACAAATTTAAGAAGATTGAAATCATATCAAATATCTTTGTCAACCAAAATGGTATAAAGCTATAAATCAGTAACAGGAGGAAATCTCACAAGTATGTGGAAATTAACATGCTCTTGAGCAACCAATGGGTCAAAAGAGAAATCAAATGGGAAATCAATATATGTCTAGAGACAAAGAAAAATGAAAATATACCAAAACTTATGTGATGCGGCAAAAGCAGTACTAAGAGGGAAGTTTGTAGTAATATATGTCTACAATAAGAAAAAAATGAAGATCCCAAATAACTAGACATATAAGAGCAGATTTAGCCCAAAACTAGCAGAGGTATGGAAACAACAAAGTTCAAAGCAGAAATAAATGAAATAGAGATCAGAAAAACAATAGAAAAAAGCAACAAAAATAAGAGTTGAATTTTTGAAAACATAAAAATAATTTTGAGAAGCCCTAAGTTAGAATAACCAGGAAAAAAAAAGACTCAAATAAATAGAATCAGAAATGAAAGAGAAGACATTACAACTGATACCACAGAAATACAAAGGATCATAAGAGAGTGGTATGACCAATTAGAAGCCAACCAATTGGATGACCTAGAAGAAATGCAGAAATTTGTAGAAACATAAAACCTACTGAGATTGAATCATGAAGAAATACAAAGTGTGAACAGATAATAACGAGTTAGGAGATTCAATCAGGAATCAAAAATTTCTCCAAATAGAAAATCCCA
>NW_016108078.1:145092-146166 GCF_001604975.1 Cebus imitator | reverse complement strand
CACCTCCTGGGTTCAAGCAATTCTCCTGCCTCAGCCTCCCAAGTAGCTGGGATTACAGGTGCCTGCAATCTCACCTGGCTAATTTTTGTATTTTTAGTAGAGATGGGGTTTCACCATGTTGGCCAAGCTGGTCTTGAACTCCTGACCCCAGGTGATCCTCCCACCTCAGCCTCCTAAAGTGCTGGGATTACAGGCGTGAGCCACTGCTCCTGGTCACACCAATCCTTAAGTTATTCCCAAAAAATGAAAAGGAGGGAATACTTCCAGACTCACATAATGAGACCAGTATTACTCTTAGGCTAAGGTCAGACAATGATGCTACAAGGAAAGGAAACTACTGGCCAGTATCTCCGAGGGACATAGATGCAAAACTCCTCAACAAAATACTAGCAAACTGAATTTGACAGCACATTTAAAGGATCATACATTGCCATCAAGTGATATTGATTCCCAGGAAGCAAGAATGTTTCAACATATGCAAATCAATCAATGTGATACGCCACATTAACAGAATGAAAGATTGAAAAATCATTTGATCATTTCAATAGATGCAGGAAAAGCATTTGATAAAACTCAACATGAGTTCGTGATGAAAACTCTCAACAAATTAGGTATAATATGAATGTACCTGAACATCATAAATGTTAATATATGACAAGTCAGCAGCAAACATCATACCCCATGGTAAAAAGCTGAAAGCATTTCCTCTAAGATCACAAGTAAGACAAGGATGCCCACTTTCACATCTATTCAACATAGTACTGGAAGTCCTAGCCAGAATAATTAGGCAAGAAAAAGAAATAAAAGGTGGCTGGGCATGGTGGCTCACGCCTGCAATCCCAGCACTTTGGGAGGCTGAAGCGGGTGGATCACGAGGTCAAGAGATTGAGACCATCCTGGTGAACATGGTGAAACCCCGTCTCTACTAAAAACACAAAAATTAGCTGGGCACGGTGGTGCGCACCTGTAGTCCCAGCTACTTGGGAGGCTGAGGCAGGAGAATTGCTTGGAACTAGAATGCGGAGGTTGCAGTGAGCTGAGGTCATGCTACTGCACTCCAGCCTGGTGACAGGG
>NW_016108078.1:140202-141752 GCF_001604975.1 Cebus imitator | reverse complement strand
AAAACTGCAGATTCCTTGAGAGAAAATCACATGAAGGGAATTTGTCGACATGGTGAACACTTGGGCCTCCCCAACCTAAACCTGGTGTGGGTCACCCCAAGAGAAATGCTTACAGTTTGGGTTTGTTGCTCAGAAAGAATGATGGGCAGGGTTCTCCCTGAGCTACAGAAATATGGAAGTCTGTGGCATGTTGCTTCCAGAGCCAAACATGAGAGAATTCTTGACATGTGATCTCAGGATTTGGGGCTGTATGTAAAGACAGAGACTGGGGCCTGTGCGAAGAACTGCCTGAGAAACCTGGCATGGAGTCCTCCAGAAAGAAGGTGGCCTGCTGGGGTGATAGGGAACTAGAAGAAAGAGGCAGTGAATTGCAAGGAGAGAAGGAACAAGAAGGTGGGCGGGGAGAGGAAAGACCAGTTGAAGAGAGTATTGTTGATGAAAAGAGTCAAACTCTGTAAAATATTTGAAGAGATTTATTCTGAGCCAAATATGAGTGATCATAGCCTGTGACACAGCCCTCAGGAAGTCCTGACAACATGTGCCCAAAGTGTTGGGGTACAGCTTGGTTTTACATATTTTAGGAAGGTGTGAGACATCAAATACATTTAAGAAATACATTGATTTGCTTTAGAAAGGCGGGATAACTCAAAGCAGGGGCTTCCGGGTTATAGGTAAATTTAAACATTTTTTGGTTGACAATTGGTTGAGTTTGTTTAAAGACCTGGGATCCGTAGAGAGGAATGTTCAGGTTAAACAGGTTAAAGACAAAGGACTGTGGAGACCAAGTTTTATTGTGCAGAGGAAGCTCTTAGATAGCAGACTTCAGAGAGAGCCGGTTGTAAATTGTTTTTTATCATACTTAAAAGGGTGCCTGGCTCTTAGCTGATTATCTCCTGGCTCTGGGAAGGAAGGAAGGAAAACAAAGGGGGAAGGGAATTCTCTATAGAATGTGGATTTTTCCCGCAAGAGACTCTGCAGGGGAATTTCAAGGTATGGCAAGGAAATATATTTTAGGGTTAAATATTTTTTTCCTTGTCTCATAATGTTTTGTCAGAGTCAGATTGGAAAGTCAGTCACAATACACAGGGTCAAATAAAACCCATCTGATGAGAATTTGTGGTTTGTAGGGCATGACTCCCAGAACCCTTAGATAAAAATTTGGGCAAGATAAATAATCAGAACTTATTCCTCAGTATCACCTGCTTTGGGGAATGCAGCAGTGCAGAGGTCCCCACAGAGACCCTGAGGTACCCAAAAATGCAGCCTACGAGCAGCCAGCATCTAGGTTCCTGCGGCAGCCCAGGGTGCTAATGTTCAAAGTAAATAGACCTAACTGCTTTTCCCCTTTTCTGTTAATAATTCCCCTTACCCCCACCTCTGGAAGAGACAGTGGAGTTTGAGGGGAGAGAGTAGAGGTGTTAAAGGACAGATTGGCTGGGCGCGGTGGCTCAGGCCTGTAATCCCAGCACTTTGGGAGGCTGAGGTGGGCGGATCACCTGAGGTCAGGAGTTCGAGACTAGCCTGGCCAACATGGTGAAACCCCAATCTCT
>NW_016108078.1:134848-138572 GCF_001604975.1 Cebus imitator | reverse complement strand
TCTGAATTTTAACTGACATATCAATTAGGATCAGGTTCAGGTGCATGAAACACACACACACACACACACACACACACACACACACACACACACACACGTTTAAGAAAACAGAAGCTGACTCCTGTCTGATGTAAAATAAATCTGGAGGTAATCAGTCCAGGATGGGGTTGGGGTTCCGTGAACCCATCAGGGACCAGCTTCTCTCTGGCTCTTGGCTCTGCCATCCCTGTAATGTGGCTCTCTTCCTCATGCTCAAGATGGCACATAGAGCTCTAAGCATCTCACCACCATTGAACTAGCAGGAAGGGGGAAGGGTAGAACTGTGTGGGGCCTCCCTTTAAAATCACTTCCCAGAAGTGCTATATCCTTCTTGATCTCGTGTACACAGAACTTAGAAGTTGAAGAATTTAGACACTCTCTGGCTTTCTATGTGCACTTTCACATACCACTTGCCCGGATCCTTGCCTTAAATCCTGCAATCTTGATCCTTCCATGTCCTTGACCAACTGACCAAGCAATCAGTGCTAAGCATTACTCAGCACAGATCTTACCCGTGGCCATCTCACCTCCTAGGCAAAATAAAAAATCAGATATAACAGTTGAAGTTTTGTCCCTTGAGAGGAATTCCTTTCTCAAGTGTCTTTCAGAACCACCCCTAAGAGGGATTGTAATGTTGTAGTCATCTATTTCCTGCTGGCCAAATCACATGTTCAATCTCAGGTCTATGGATCAGCAAGTGGAGTAATGAGAAAAGGAAAGATTGAAGATTTCATCAACACCAAACCAGTGTGTTCACTAGGGTGTTCCTGAAATTACAAGGTCACTGCTTCCCTCCTCTTCTCACTTAGTTTCTTTTCATTCCCAAGCCTAGTTCACTCTTCTCCTGTTGATTCCTTAAGACACACACACCCCTGCCCAGTGTCAAAACATACTTTCAATAAACTCCCTTTCACTTGAGTTGCCCAGAGTCAGTTTATGTTGGTTGTATTCAACAATTCAGGGTGACATAGGAAATGGTATCAGGAAGTAGGATTCAGGCAATGACTCCCTGGGAAATTTGGGATTTCTTATCTGGTTGAGATGGAACAGGAGAGAGTAAGGTTCTTATTCATATTTCTGGACAGGGGTATAGAGGTAAAAATCACTAAGTTATTGCTTCTGAGCACCTGGAATAAAGTGTCCAGGGTACACACAAGCTTTAAATGATCACATAACTTCTGCCAGGCAATGTGAAGAAGGCATAAAGGATTCAAGCACCATAGGGCATGCTGTTTGCATCCGACCTCACTAATTAACTTAAAGGAAGAAAGTAATGAACTCCCTTAATCATCATCACAAAATAGGTATTAAAACTCAAGCGCTTTCACTGGAAGTGCTAGCTAGAGCAATCAGGCAAGAAAAAGAAATAAAAGGCATCCAAATAGGAAGAGAGGAAGTCAAACTGTCCCTGTTTGCAGATGCTATGATTCTATGCCTAGAAAATCCCATCATCTCTGCCCAGAAGCTCTTTAATCTGATAAACAATGTTATCAGTTTCAGGACACAAAATCAATGTACAAAAATCAGTAACATCTCTATACACCAACAACATCCAAAGTGAGAGCCGGATCAAGAATGTAATCCCCATTCACAATAGCCACAAAAAGAATACCTGGGAATACAGCTAAGCAGGGAGGTGAAAGATCTCTATGAGAATTACGAACACTGCTGAAAGAAATCAGAGATGACACAAACAAATGGAAAAACATCCCATGCTCACGGATAGGAAGAATCACTATTGCTAAATGGCCATACTGCCTGATACAGTCCGGATGTTTGTTCCCATCCAAATCTCATGTTGAATTGTAATCCCCAGTATTGGAGGTGCAGCCTTGTGGGAGATGATTTGATCATGGGGCTGGTTTCTCAGGAATGGTTTAACACCATCCCCTTGGTGCTGTCCTTGTGATAGTGATGAGTTTTCACGAGATCTGGTCATTTAAAAGCGTGTGGTACCTCCCCACCCCTCTGTTGGTTCTGCTTTCACCATGTGACATGCAAGCTCCTGCTTGGCCTTTCACCATGACTGTAAACTTCCAGAGGCCGTCCCAGAAGGAGATGTCAGAGCTATGCTTCCTATACAGACTGCAGAACTGTGAGCCAATTAAACACTTTTTCTAATACATCACTAAGTCTCAGGTATTTCCTTATAGCAATGCAAGAAACATCCTAACATACTTCTAAAAACAATTTAAAGATTCAATGCTATTCCTATCAAACTATGAATGACATTCTACATAGAACCAGAAAAAATGATTTTAAAATTTATATGGAATGAAAAAACAGCCCGAATAGCCAAGGCAATCTTAAGCAGAAAGAACAAAGCTGGAGGCATCATGCTCCCCAACATCAACCTATACTACAAGGTTACAGTAACCAAAACGGCATGGTACTAGTACAAAAACAGGCACATAGACAAATGGAAGAGAATAGAGAGCCCAGAGATAAGGCTGCACACTTACAACTATCTGATCTTCCACAAAGCTGACAAAAATAAGCAATAGGGAAATGACTCTCTATTCTGCCATAGGCAGAAGATTGAAATTAGACCCCTTCCTTACACCATACGTAAAAATCAGTTCAAGATGGATTAAAGTCTTAAATGTAAAACTCAAAACTATAAAAACCCTGGAAGACAACCTAGGCAATACCATTCAGGACATAAGATCTGGGAAAGATTTCATGATGAAGATGCCAAAAGCAATTGCAAGGAAAACAAAAATTGACAAAAGGGACCTAAATAAACTAAAAAGTTTCTGCACAGAAAAAGAAACTGTCAACAGAATAAACAGAAAACCTACAGAATGGGAGAAAATATTTGCTAACTATGTCTCTGACAGAGGTCTAATATCCAGCATCTGCAAGGAACTTAAATCTACAAATAAAAAATGAACAACCTGATTAAAAGTGTGCAAAGGACATGACCAGACACTTTTAGAAAGAAGACATACATGCGGCCAACAAGCATATGAAAAATGTTCAACATCACTGATCGTGAGAGAAATGCAAATCAAAACCACAATGACATACCATCTCACACTCAATAGTCAGAATTGCCATTATTAAAAGGTCAAAGGCTGGGTGCAGTGACTCACATCTGTAATCCCAGCACTTTGGGAGGCCGAGGCAGGTGGATCACCTGAAGTCAGGAGTTTAAGACCGGCCTGGCCAACGTGGTGAAACCCCATCTCTCCTAAAAATACAAAAAATTAGCCAGATGTGGTGGCCCACACCTGTAGTCCCAGCTACTAGGGAGGCTGAGGCAGGAAAATGGCTTGAACCCAGGAGTCAGAGGCTGCAGTGAGCCAAGATCATGCCACTGCACTCCAACCTGGGCGACAGAGCAAGAATCCATCTAAATAAATAAATGGTAAAAAAGTATCAGATCCTGGTGAGCTTGTAGCAGAAAAGGGACCACTTACATACTGCTGGTGGGAACATAAGTAAGTTCAGCCATCGTGGAAAGCAGTTTGGCAATATCTCAAAAGAACTAACACAGAAACAGAGTCCCTAGAAGAGAGTTTTGCAAACTTTTCTGACAGAAACCCCAGGAAGAAATGTATTTTGTGTTGTGCCCTGGAGAACACAAGCATGCATGCCCTCATGCATGTAAGCACACACATGTATATGCCAGTAAATAACATTTTCATAAAACAATACTCACCCCAACTGCATGCAATGCAAT
>NW_016108078.1:127761-129012 GCF_001604975.1 Cebus imitator | reverse complement strand
GGGGCTTAAAGCTTTATGAAAAAAGTCTAGATGAAGGTGATTGTTGGAACTGGTTCAGTGATTTAAAATGTCAGTGCTGACATCACCATAATTTTCTTGACCTTTTCTTCATGATCACAAATGCTGTTCAACACATCCAAGTCCAAGGCAGGAATACAGGAAAAAGAGGGAAAAGATTTTCTTCTTTTGAAACGTTGTCATTTTGTTCAAGAAGAAAATATACCATTTATTATTTTCCTAAGTGAAGGCAGTTCTAGTGGCTTTCACTTGGATTCTTCTCACCATCGTATCCCTACCTCCACACATCAGGGAACCAATGTGGGGATTCTACCTGCTGATGTGTATTCCAATTATGCATTCCATAACTTGGGTAATAACCACTGGATGTGTTCACAGACCCACTGAGCCCACCAGGAGATAGATTTGAGCTACAACGACATTGGTCACCTCACCAACATAAGCCCCACTATGGAGGGCCACAGTGATATTTTGGGCCTCCTGGGATTATTGTCAGTTCAGAGCCAGTGTCCTTAGCCCCTGATAGACCTGAGTTTTCCTTTTTGTCAATGCAGTTACCCTTGTAAAAGGCTGTAGGTCTTTTGAGGAAGGGTTGGAGAAAGACTGCACTATTAATTTTTGATAGTATGCTGGGGTCCTTCCTCAAGAGGACCCAGCCTCTCCTTCATTCAAGGGCTTCTTGGCTTGTAACCTGGCTCAAATCTAGGAACCCCTTGAGAGACAATAACTCTCTCTCTCTCTCTGTTCTTATGATTCAGGTTGGATTTCTGTCACCCAGCATAGAAATTTTCTGATTATACAGATCAAGTAAGAATTTAGTAGGTTTCCTATATATTTTACTTTTTAGGAATACCATGATGAACTATCCAATGTCATAAGTCTGTAGGAGTCAGACTATTCTAATTGCTGCTCTGACTCTACTGTCCATTATGGTAAGTGCACCCATCTCGGCTTTCATGGTTGAATGCTGCCACTTGGCCCCTGCCACCTTGGGATCCAATTACTCCACTGAATTCAAGTCTCCCAGTTCAATAGCTGTGGCTCTCGCTGTAAGGTCTGGCCTACAAAGAAAATAATCACAGAGCCCGTCAAGAATGCTGGACCTGGCCGGGAGTGGTGGCTCACGCTTGTAATCCCAGCACTTTGGGAGGCCAAGGCGGGTGGATTACCTGAGGTCAGCAGCTCAAGACCAACCTGGCCAACATGGTGAAACCCCGTCTCTATTAAAAAAAA
>NW_016108078.1:114855-127186 GCF_001604975.1 Cebus imitator | reverse complement strand
CCATTTGACCCAGCAATCTCATTACTGGGCATATACCCAAAGGAATACAAATTGTTCTACCATAAGGACACATGCACACGCATGTTCATTGCAGCACTGTTCACAATAGCAAAGACATGGAATATACCTAAATGCCCATCAGTGGTGGACTGGATAAAGAAAATGTGGCACATACACACCATGGAATACTAGGCAGCCATAAAAAAGAATGAGATCATATTTCTGTGGAAACATGAAGTGAGTTGGAGGCCATTATCCTTAGCAAACTAATGCAGAAACAGAAAACCAAATAGCACATGTTGTCACCGTTAAGTGGGAGCTAAATGATGAGAACACATGGACACAATGAGGAGAATGACAGACACTGTGGCCTGCTTGAGGATGGAGAATGGGAGGAGGGAGAGAATCAGAAAAAATAACTATTTGGTAGTCAGCTTAGTACCTGGGTGACAAAATAATGTGTACAACAAACCCCCATGACACAAGTTTACCTATATAACAAACCTACGCATGTACCCCTAAATCTAAAATAAAAGTTTGAAAAAAGAGAAATCCATGTCTTCTGGACCCTACCGGTGTGGGTGAGTAGGTCTTAAATGACAAATGCACTCTAACATTCCAAACTCTCTAAATCTTTGTATCTCTTCCTCTACATTAAATTAAGGCAGATCATGGCTGGGTGTGGTGGCTCACACCTGTAATCCCAGCACTTTGAGAGGCTGAGGTGGGTGGATCACCTGAGGTCAGGGGTTCAAGACCAGCCTGGTTAACACAGTGAAACCCCATCTCTACTAAAAATACAAAAATTAGCAGGGCCTGGTGGCGCATGCCTGTAGTCCCAGTACTTTGGGAGGCCGAGGCAGGTAGATCACTTGAAGTCAGGAGTTTGAGACTAGCCTGGCCAACATGGTGAAACCCTGTCTGTACTGAAAAATACAAAATTTAGCTGGGGGGTTGGTGGTAATCCCAGCTACCTGGGAGGCTGAGGCAGGAGAATTGCTTGAACCCAGGAGGCAGAGTTTGCAGTGAGCCTAGATCGTGCCGTTGCACTCCAGCTGGGTGACAAGAGCAAAACTCCGTCTCAATAAACAAAACAAAACAAACAAACAAACAAAAAATAACATTATCGCTTATTTAGATCACTTCTGATTTTGTCCATGAAGTCAGGGGATGCTTGTGAAATATCTGAATAGAAAAGGTGAGGCAGGATATGTTTGTTGGGTAGGCTGAAGACAGTGATTGTTACCTCATAAGAGATATGAATGACCCTGTTAGTTATATGGACCTAGAGAACAAAAGCAAAGTCTAGATTGGAAGTATAAATTATTCTGTCAGCTGCCAGAGAAACACAAGATGGCATGAAGTCAAATCTCAGAATTTCCCTCCTCCAATGCCTAATAAAGGAAAAGTGGTAAAGGCCAGCAAAATGCACACCAAATCACAACAAAACAAGATAAGAAGACCTCAGGCCATAAATACGAAAATGGTAGGGCCCAGATCCTCCAAGTAACTCTTCACCACCGCTACTACTGCCAGCACTCCGTGAACCCTTAAGCTGCAGTGAGATAGACAGCTAGACACATATCTTAAAATGTAGTCTTGAGAAGGGGGCAAAGTTTTCAGATAAAGTAAATGTGGATTGTGGGAGGATGCATCCATCTTTTATCAGAGAAAATGCAGAGTAACAGGGCTTGCCATTTAAGTAGGAGCAAGTTGAAAAGAAAGAGACTACTATGAAGACAAAGCAAAGCAAAAAGGAAAATAAGAACATAATATCCAGACAGGTTTCACACCAAATTTAGAATAAGATCTAGTATTTGATAGCACAACAGGGTGATTCTAGTCAATAATAACTTATTTGTACATTTAAAAATAGCTAAAATGATACAATCAGTTTGTTTGTAACACAAAGGATAAATGTGTTGAGAGGATAGATACCCCGTTTTCTATGATGCGATTATTATGCACTGCATGCCTGTAGCCTGTATGAAAATATCTCATGTACCTCATAAATATATACACTTATTTTGTACCCACAACATTAAAAATAACAAAATTTAAAACGTCCAAATTTAAAAGAAAACACAATCCAAGGCACTGAAGAAAATTGGCCACTAGTACTGATATATTGCCCAAGGTTTTTGATGTCTGAAATATTCATGTAATGTTAATGCTTATCTGGGTGTGTGGCTTATTATTTTTTTAATTTTTAATTTTTGTGGCTACATAGTAGGTGTATATATTTATGGGGTACATGAGATATTTTATTTATTTATTTCTTTTTTTTTTTTTGAGATGGAGTCTTGCTCTGTTGCCCAGGCTGGAGTGCAGTGACACGATCTCGGCTCACTGCAACCTCCACCTCCCAGGTTCTGCTTCAGCCGCCTGAGCAGCTGGGATTACAGCTGTGTGCCACCACACCCAGCTAATTTTTTATATTTTTAGTAGAGATGGAGTTTCACTATGTTGGCCAGGCTGCTCTCGAACTCCTGACTTCAAGTGATCCATCCTCCTGAGCCTCCCAAAATGCTGGGATTACAGATGTGAGGCACCATGCCCAGCCAAAATATTTTCATACAGGCATACAATGTGTAATCATCACATCGGGGTAAATGGGATATCTACAACCTCACGCATTTATGTTACAAACAATCTAGTTATCCTCTTTTAGTTCTTTTAAAATGTACTATAAATTATGATTGATGGTAGTCACCCTGTTGAGCTATCAGGTACTAGATCTTATTCATTCCATCTACCTCTATGTTTGTACCCATCAACCATTGCCCCTACTACCCTTCCCAGCCTCTTGTAACCATCATTCTACTCTTTATCTCCATGAGTTCAACTGTTTTCACTTTTAGCTCTCACAAATAAGTAAGAACGTGCAAAGTTTATCTTTCTTTGCCTGCCTTATTTCACTTAATATAATGACCTCCAATTCCACCCATGTTGTTGCAAATGACGGAATCTCATTCTTTTTTATGGCCGAATAGTACTCCATTGTGTATCTGTACCACGTTTTCTTTATCCCTTCATCTGTCAATGGACACTTAGGCTGCTTCCAAATCTTGGCTACTGCGAACAGTGCTGCAATAAACATGGGAGTGCAGATATCTCTTTAGTCCACTGATTTCCTTTCATTTGGATCCCACCTAGCAGTGGGATTGCTGGATCCTATGGTAGCTCTATTTTTAATTTTTTTGAGGAAGCTCCAAGCTGTTTTCCATAGTGGTTGTACTAATTTACATTCCCACCAATAGCGTACAAGGGTTTCCTTTTCTCCGTATCCTCACCAGCATGTGTTATTTCCTGTCTTTTGGATAAAAGCCTTTTTAACTAGGGTGAGATGATCTCCCTCATAGTTTTGATTTGCATTTCTCTGATGGTCAGTGATGTTGATCACCTTTTCATACACCTGTTTGCTATTTTTATGTCTTTTTTTGAGACATGTCTCTTCTGATCTTATGCCCATTCTTAATTAGATTGTTAGATTTTTTTTTCCTATAGAGTTGTTTGAGCTCCTTATATACTCTGGTTATTAATTCCTTGTCAGATGGGTAGTTTGCAAATATTGTCTCCCATTCTGTGGGTTGTCTCTTTGCTTTGTTGTTAGTTTCCTTTGCTTTGCAGGTTTTTAACTCGATGTGATCCCCTTTTTCCATTTCTGCTTTGGTTGCCTGTGCTTGTGTGTTATTACTCAAGAAATCTTTCCCCAGACCAACGTCCTAGAGAATTTCCCTATGTTCTCTTTCAGTAGTTTGAACATTTGAAGTCTTAGATTTAATTCTTTAACACATTTTGATTTGATTTTTATATGTGGCAAGACATAGGGGTCTAGTTTCATTCTTCTGCACATGGATATTTGGTTTTGGCAGCACCATTTATTGAAGAGACTGTCTTTTCCCCACTGTATGTTCTTGGCATGTTCTGGTGAGGCAGTGAGTCAAGGGTGGAGGATCCCTGGGCAGGGCAGTGGTGCCATAGGTGTGCAGCTAACATGGCACCTGTGGCCCAGGGTTATTTGCCCAGAAGATGGCTGTTGGGTCCACCCAGGTCACACTCTCAAAGTTGGGCCTCCCTCCAGTGTCTACCCCAGGGGCAGGCCTGGCTGGTTAGATTTGTCCCAAGCCTTCTATGCACAGATTGCTGGGCTGTTCCAGGTGTTCTGGACTGCGGGGCTCCCTCAGGCAGAAGCTGCAGCTGGCCAACAGGCTACACCCTTCTCAGACCTGCCTTTCAGAGGCAGGGGTGCTCAGCTACCGTACCACCACATGAACTGGCACTTCACTCTTCTCAGTGTTCTAAGAGTGGGGTCTCTTCCCTCGCTCAAGCTCAGGCCATAGATTTCAGCACCATACACCTGGGCAATGTGCTCAAACTCTGTGGGTAGAAGGAAATGGGACCAGGCCCACAGCTTTGTCCTCTGGCCCCTCAGAGTTGGGCACTGGTTGTGCTGGGGGAGAGGGGGGCAAATTGTTCCAAGGCCACTAGCAAAATATTCAGGAGGGGCAGTGGAGGCTGTGCTGTGTGCACCTTCTTATGGGAGCAGGTAGGCAGGCAGCCTTGGGAGGGGCCAGCAGACAAGCAGGCAGACCCCAGCCCCATGGGCAAGGCAGCCCTACCCTCATCTCGCTTGGATGTCAGCAGGGGCTAGAGTCACTCAGAGAAGATGGAGAGCTCTGGGGGAATGGGTGCCTATTTTGCTGCAGCCGCCCCGTGTGAACCCTTCTGGGCTCCACTCAGGTTCCCCTCCAACCCCCAGACAGAGTTTCACTCTTGGTGCCCAGGCTGGAGTGCAGTGGTGTGACCTCAGCTCACTGCAACCTTTGCTTTCTGGGTTCAAGTGTGGAAGGTCGTTTGGGCTGACTGACGGCGCCATTGACGCTATGGCGACCCCTGTGACCTGCACACACACCTCTGGAGGGCCTTCCAGAGTTAGAAAACCTGAAATAGCTGGAAGATCATGAAAAACAAAAGAATGGTCAACCCCTGCAGCGCCTAAGTAACCTGAGACAGTCTTCTACTGTTTGTTGTTGTTGTGCTAGAGGATGAAGATCTTCTATGTTTCTTATTCCAGCCCAATTTACAAGGCCATTGGACTTTGTAACCAACCGCGGTCAACTTCGTGACTCCAGACCCTACCACCCCTTCCCAGCTTGCAAAAAACCACCCTAAACTGTAACTTTGTAACTTTCCACTGCCCACCCCAAACCTATTAAAAAAAACTCTTATCCCACCGCCCTTCACTGACTCTCTTTTCAGACTCAGCCCACAGGCACCTGGATGAATAAACGGCCATGTTGCTCACACAAAACCTGTTTTGGGGGGGTCCCTTCATTCAGCGCGTGCGTTTTAACAAAGTGATTCCCCTGCCTCAGCCTCCTGAGTAGGTGGGATTAAAGGTGCCCACCACCGCCACGCCTGGCTAATTTTTAAAATATTTTTAGTAGAGACAGGGTTTCACCACGTTGACCAGGCTGGTTTCAAACTCCTGACCTCAAGTGATCCGCCCACCTCGGCCTCCCAAAGTGCTGGGATTACCGGTGTGAGCCACTGCGCCCAGCCCTCCACTCAGGTTTGAGTTCTGGCTCTGCCTACTCTCCAGGCACTTCCCCTTGCCAGTTCAACTGTCTATGACAATCATGATATCTCCTGCGGCTAGGATCCCAGAGGTCTGTGGTGAAAGTGACCACTTTCACCACTTCTTAGGACCTTTTCACGACCGGGAGCCAGTCGTGGTAGTCAGTGACTCCGTGCTGGCTTTCCAGCTTCGCCTCTTTATTGACTTTTAGTGTTTTCTCTCAAAAAGATCTGTTCAAAGTGTGTGATGATTCACTTGATATTTTGGTTTCTCTCAGTGGGAGAGGCATTACCTGGCTGCATCTAGTTGGCCATCTTGTGCTCCCTGAGCATTTCTCATCAGCACACGGATGGTTCTTAGATCCATAGGTGCCTGTGCGATTGCTTAGGAAAAAAGATTAGACAAAAATAGAAGATGAAAAAATGAAGAGAATTAGGAGAAATCTCTGAAGACTTTTCAGTTAATGATTGGCTATTGTAAATGTTTCTGGCAAAATGGTAGGAACTTGTTATGAAAGAAGTTAAGGCCAGATGTTCAAAATGGGAGTGACAAACTCTGTGTCAAATGCCGATGAGGGGTCAATGAGATGAGGAACTAAAAAGTGGCAGTTCAGTTTAGCAACCTGTTGGTCATTGATGATTTTAGCAAGAGCACGTTTAGTGTACCTGGATGCCCAAATCACAGTGAAGTGGGTTGAGGAGCATAATAATAATGTGGAAATGCGGAGAGTGCCACATATAAGACTTAAAACACGTAAGCATGTTTCAATACTCGTGAGATGGGGCCAGCAGAGAGAGAAAGGTGGAAATGACAGAAATACAAGTGAATAATCAATACTTCAAGATTCTGGGAATGTAGGAAGGACAGAGTAAGTACCGGTGGTGGGTGAGTGTTAGGTAAGAGGAGGGAAGTAGGAGAAATTGAGTCTGGTTTGTAGATTTACTGGTGGAAAGTTGAGATTGTTTGCAACTGAGAGTTTCTATTTTCTCTGTGAAGGATGAGGCAAGATCATATGCTGAGTTTTGAGGGGAGAGATGGTGAACGGTGAAGGGAATTTATAAGAGGATCAGGATAAGCTCACCAGTCAGTTTGGAGTGTCCGTTTGACATTCATTACTGTTTATCTAGAGTGGTAACAGTCTGCCTCATGATGCAGCATTCTCCAGTTGTGCTTGGCAGCCAAGTGCAGGCAAGGAGAAAACACAGTCATCTGTGGTTTGGATTTGTTCTGTTGGGTGCAAAGAAAAGTCAATGCCTTGGGGAGACAGAGCAAGATGGCCAAATAAAACCCCCCAGAAATGATCTGTGAAAGAAAAATATCTTGGGCCCCCCAAGTCGCTGAGGAGAACTCAAGCTGGAAACCGCAGAGGGCAAACCTGCCTCCCATTCTATTCAAAGTTATCCTTCAGCTGACTGAGATAGGTGCATATCTGATTGCCTTCTTTGGAAAGGCTAATCAGAAACTCAGAAGAATGCAATTGTTTGTGTCTCACCTATCTGTGACCTAGAAGCTCCCTTCCTGCCTTTGCTTCAAGTTGTCCCGCCTTTCCAGACCAAACCAGTGTTCATCTTACATATATGGATTGATGTCTTATGTTTCCCTAAAATGTGTAAAACCAAGCTGTGCCCTGACCGCCTTGGGTACATGTCCTCAGGACTCCCTGGGGCTGTGTCACGGGTGCATCTTCAACCTTGGCAAAATAAACATTCTAAATTCACTGAGACCTGTCTCAGATTTTCTGGATTCACACATCCCACCTGCAGGAGCACCAAATTGAACAACTATCCACACAAGAAAGTACTTTCATAAGAACCAAAAATCAGGCGAGTGGTCACAGTACCTGGTTTTAACATCATATCAAGAAAAGAGGCACTGAAGAGGGTGGGAAAGACAGTCTTAAATTGCCCACACCACCCCTCCTCCAACACCAGCAGTGGCTGCAAGGAGTGGAGAGAGAATCTGCGTGCTTAGGGGTGGGAGAGCAACATTTGTGAAAGTTTGCATTGGAACGCAGTGCCGCCCTGTCACATGGAAAGGATCATGGAGCAGAATTCAGCTGGTGCCCATGGAGGGAGTACTTAGAGCAGCCTCAGCCAGGAGGAAGTCATCCGTCCCAGCGGTCAGAACCTGAGTTCTGGCTAGCCCCACCACTGCAGGTTAAAATGCTCTGGGGTGCTAACTTGAAAGACAGTCTAAGCTAGAAGAATGGCAGTTCTTGAGCACATCCCAGTGCTGTGCTGGGCTCAGCAGTCTTGGGGTACACATGACCTAGTGAGACACCAGCCTGGGCAGCCAAGGGGGTGCTTGTGTCACCCTTTCCGCAGCACAGGCAGTGCAGCTCGTAGGTCTGGGAGAGCCTCCTTCCTTCTGCTTGAGGAGAAGAGAGGGGAGGGAAGAGCAAAGGGGACTCAGTTTCGCAACTTGGATACCAGCTCAGCCACATGAAATAGGGCATCAGGCAGAGTCCTGAGGCTCCCATTCCAGGACCTAGCTCCCAGATGACATCTCTAGACACACCCTGGGCCAGAAAGGAACCTGCTGCCTTCAAGAGAAGGGCCTATTCTGATGGGATTCTTTACCTGCTGACTAAGGAGCCCTTGGGCCTTGAATAGACCTCAGTGATAGCTAGGTGGCATTCACTGTGGGCCTTGGGGGAGACTCAGTGCCATGCTGGCTTCAAGTGAGACCCAGCACATTCCCAGCTGTGATGGCTACGGGGAGAGACTCCTGCTTGAGGAAAGGAAGGGGGAAAGTAGAGGGGGCTCTGTCTTGCATTTTGGGTATCAACTTAGCTACAGCGTGGCAGAGCACCAGGTGAGCTCCTGGGGACTTGATTATAGGCCATGGCTCCTGAATGGCACTTCTGGACCTGCCCTTGGCCAGAAGGGAGCCCACTGCCCTGCAGGGAGAGTCCCAGGCCTGGCAGCATTCATCACAAGCTGGCTGGAGAGCCCTTAGGTCTTGAGTGAACATTGGTGGTAGCCAGGTAGTACTTGCCATGGGCCTGGGGTGCTGGTGGCCACGGGGAGACACTTATTCTGTTTGAGGAAAGGAGAGGGAAAAGTGGAAAGGACTTTGTCTTATGGTTTGGGGGCCAGCTGCAGTAGAATAGAGTGCCGAGTATATTCCTAAGGTTCCTGACTCCAGGCACTGGCTGCTGGGTGAACTGCTCTGGGCTAGCGCGGGAGATTGCCCCCCAGAAAGGAAGGACACAACCTGTCTGGATTCACCACCTGCTGATTGTAGAGCCCCCGGCCCTTGAATAAACGTTGATGGTAGCCAGACAGTGGTCACTGTGGGCCTTGGGCAAGCCTTAGTGCTGTGTTGGCTTTGGGACTGACCCAGTGCAGTCCCAGTGGTGGTGGCCACAGGGGTTCTTGAGGCACCACTCCCCCAGCTCAGGCAGCTCAGCACAGACAGAGAGACTCCATTTGTTTGGGGGAAAGTAAGGGAAGAGAACAAGAGCCTGCCTGGTAATCTAGGGAATTCTCCAGAATCTTACTCAAGACTACCAATATCTCCATGAATCTGTAAGAATCACAGTGCTACTGGGCTTCTTCTAATGCAGATACAGCTGCAGTGATAAAAGACTTATCACAACACTCAATTCCCTTAAGTACTTGGAAAGTCTTCCCAAGAGGGGCGGATACAGACAAGCCCAAACTCCGAAGACTATAGTAAATACCTAACTCTTCAATGCCCAGACATCCACAAGCATCAAGACCATCCAGGAAATCATGACCTCACCAAATAAGGCACCAGTGACTAATCCCGAAGTGACAAAGATACTTAACCTTTCAGAGAATATAAAACAGCTATTTTGAGGAAGCTCAACGAAATTCAAAATAACACAGAGAAGAAATTTAGAATTCTATCAGATAAATTTAACAAAGAGATTAAAAGAATTTAAAATAAGCAGAAATTCTGGACCTGAAAAATCTAATTGACATAGTGAAGAATGCATCAGTCTCTCAACAGCAGAATTGATCAAGGAGAAGAAAGAATCAGTGAGCTTGAAGACAAGCTCTTTGAAAACACATGGTCAGAGGAGACCAAAGTAAAAATAATAAAAAATAATGAAGCACAGCAAAAGGATTTAGAGAATTGACTCAAAAAAGCAAAAAAGCAAATTGACTGGGAGCGGTAGCTTGTGCCTGTGATCTCAGTACTTCAGGAGGCCAAGGCAGGCAGTATTTTCAAATTCAGGAGTTTGAGACCAGCCTGGGCAACAGGGTGAAACCCCTGTCTCTACCAAAAATACGAAAATTAGTCGGGTGTGGTGGCATGTACCTGTGGTCTCAGCTTCTCAGGAGGTTGGGGTGGGAGGCTGGTTTGAGCCCAGGAGGTGAAGATTGCATGAGTCGAGATTGCACCACCACGCTCTAGCCTGGCAAAAAAGGGGGGGGGGGACAAATTTATGAGTTATTGGCAAGAGAAAGGAAACAAATAACATACAAAGGAGCTCCAATACATCTGGCAGCAAACCCCTCAGTGGAAACCTTACAGGCCAGGAAAGAGTGGCATGACATATTTAAAGTGCTGAAGGAAAAACAAACAAACAACAACAACAAAAAAAACCTTTTATCCTAGAATAGTATATCCAGTGAAAATATCCTTCAAACATAAAAGAGAAATACTTTCCCAGACAAACAAAAGCTGAGAGATTGCATCAACACCAGACCTGTTCTACAAGAAATGCTAAAAGAAGTTCTTCAATCTGGAAGAAAAGAAAGTTAATGAGTAAGAAGAAATCATCGTAAGGTACAAAACTCACGGCTAATAGTAAATACACAGACAAATATAGAATATTATTAACCAACATAGAATAATATAACACGGTAACTGTGGTGTGTAAACTACTCATATTCTGAGTAGAGAGACTAAAAGATGAACCAATCAAAATAATAACTACAACTTTCCAAGACATCGACAATATAATAAGAGATAAATAAAAACAACATTAAAAAATGGGGTGATGAAGTTAAATTGTAGAGTTTTAGTAGTTTTCTCTTTGCTTGTTTGTTAATTTTTTGGTTTGCTTTTGTGATCAGTGTTAAGTACTCATTAGTTTAAAATAATGAGTTATTGGCTGGGCAGGGCGGCTCACACCTGTAATCCCAGCATTTTGGGGGCCTGGGGTGGGTGGATTCCTTCAGGCCAGGAGTTTGAGACCAGCCTGGCCAACATGGTGAAACCCCATCTCTACTAAAAATACAAAAATTAGCCAGGCTTGGTGGTATGTGCCTGTAATCTTGGTTACTCAGGAGGCTGAGGCAGGAGAATCACTTGAACCTGGGAGGCAGAGATTGCAGTGAGCTGGGATCACACCACTGCACTCTAGCCTGGGTGACAGAGCAAGACTTCATCTCAAAAATAATAATAATAAAATAATAAATTGTAAGATGTTATTTGCAAGCCTCAAGGTAACTTCAAACAATCTATAAGAGATACACAAAAAGTAAAAAGCAAGAAATTAAAACATACCACCAGAGAAAATCACCTTCACAAAAAGGAAGACAAGAAGGAAAGAAAGAAGGAAGAGAAACCACAAAGAACAAAATGTCAGAAAACAAATAACAAAATGCCCGGAGTGTGTTCTGCTTATCAATAACAACCCTAAATGAAAATGAGCTAAACTTGCCGATCAAAACATACAGAGTGGCTGAATGAATAAAAAGACAAGACCCGAAGATCTGTTGCCTATAAGAAATACACTTCACCTATAAAGACACACGAAGACTGAAAATAAAGTGATGGAAATTGAGCTACCATATGATTTAGCAATCCCACTGCTAAGTATATGCCCAAAAGAAAGGAAATCATTATATCCAAGAAATATTTGCACTCCTGCGTTTATTCAAGCTCTAGTCACAATAGGCAAGATTTGGAAGCAATCTTAGTGTCCATCAACAGATGAATGGATAGCGAAAATGTGGCACATACACACAACGGAGTACTACTCAACCATAAAACAGAATGAGCCATAAAAAGGAATGTTGTTTTAGTCATACACAAGAATGCATGGACTCGAGGTCATTATGTTACATAAAACAAGCCAGGCACAGAAAGACAAACTTCACATGTTCTCACTTATTGATGAAAGCTAAAAATGAAAACAATTGAACTCATGGAGATAAAGAGTAGAATGATGGTTACCAGAGGCTGGGAAGCATAGTGGCAGGGGGTAAGTGGGAATGGTTAATGGATACAAAAAAAATAGAAAGAATAAAGGGCGGTCTTTTGTTTTTTGGACAAAGTTTTGCTCTTTTGCCCAGACTGTGGCACAACCTTAGCTCATTGCAACCTCCGCCCCACAGGTTCGAGCGATTCTCCTGCCTCAGCCTCCTGAGTAGCTGGGATTATAGGTTCCTGCCACCACGCCCAGCTAATTTTTGTATTTTTAGTAGAGATGGGGTTTTGTCATGTTGGCCAGGCTAGTCTTGAACTCCTGACCTTAGGTGATCCACCCACCTTGGCCTCCCAAAGTGCTGGTATTTATAGGCATGAGCCACTGATAGCACAACAGGGTGACTACTGTCAACAATAATAATTTATTGTGCATTTAAACATAACTAAAAGTATATAATTGGATTGCTTGTAACACAAAGGGTAAATGCTTGTGGTGATGGATATCCCATTTACCTGGATGTCATTATTACACATTGTATGACTGTATCAAAATATCTCATGTATCCATAAATATATACACCTATTTCTTTTTTCTTTCTTTCTTTGTTTTTTTTTTTTTTT
>NW_016108078.1:105990-114759 GCF_001604975.1 Cebus imitator | reverse complement strand
TCCGTTTCCGACCTGGGCTGGTTCACCCCTCCTTACACAACCTGGTGGTCCCCTGCTCCCGGGATGTCACCATATTGATGCCAAACTTAGTGTGGACACCCGATTGGCATAGCACACTACAGCCCAGAACTCCTGGGCTCAAGAGATCCTCCAGCCTCAGCCTCCCGAGTAGCTGGGACTACAGGCACGAGCCACTGCGCCTGGCAGATATATACACCTATTATGTACCACAAAAAAATTAAAATTAAAAAAAGAGAAAAATCACACAAAAAATAACAAAGATAGGCACAGAAAAACAAACTTTGCATGCTCTTACTTGTCTGTGGGAACGTAAAACAGCTGAACACATGGAAATAAAGAGTAGAACAATGACTACCGGGGCTGGGAAGGGCAGTGGTGGGGTGGGGTGTGCTGTTGGTTAATGGGTCAAAAATATAGTTAGGTAGACTGAGTAAGATCTAGTATTTGAGAGCACAACAGGGTGACTACAGGCAACAATAATTTGTAGCGCATTTTAAACAAGTAAAAGAGTATAATCGGAATGTTTGTAACACAAAGAAAGGACAAATGTTTGAGTTGATTTACTCTGATGTGATTATTATGCATTGTATGCCTGTATCAAAACAAAACATCTCATGTACCCCATAATACATTCATTTACTCTGTAGTAGAAACGTTAAAGATAATTTTTTTTTTTTTAGAGATGGGGTTTCTCCCTGTTGGCCAGGCTGGTCTCGAACTGCTGACCTCAGGTGATCTGCCCACTTCTGCCCCCAAAATGCTGGGATTACAGGCGTCAACCACCGTGCCCAGCCAAAGATAAAAAGTTTTAAGGAGGAAAAGAAATTAGGGCTATTTACAAGGCATTCATTGAAAACATGAACCATGGATTCTCAGTGGATGGGGAAAAGATTGACACAGCAGAGAGACAAAGAAAGGTAGAAAGATGAGTTGGTTCGTCTAGCAATCTTGACGAAGCCTAAGAAGGGATGAAGTGAAGGCAGTGATGTATCAGGCTGTAAGGAGAGAAGGCTTTGGTCCTACCAGGATATTTAAATAGGAAGTTTCTGAGGTAGAGAAGTTTCACGTTCTGATAAAACCCAGGATGTAACTAGGCATAGGTGACAGAGATGAGTGTAGAAAAAGGACATTAGAGATGAGGTTATGGAAAGCAGAGACAAATTGTTGGATAGGATGAATATCGAATTAATCTAGAATGATGGCAGGAGTTGAGATGAAGAGAGCTGTTAGCCAAGTGTCAAGGTTATAAATGTATGAAGAGGTATATTATAGGTTGTAGGTGACAGTGATGAAGAGTGGTAGAGCCAAATGGCCAGAGCCTCAAAGGAACATGATCCTCTTCATAGTAGAAAGGGAGTATTTGGCCGGGCGCGGTGGCTCACGCCTGTAATCCAAGCAATTTGGAGGCCAAGGCGGGCAGATCACCTGAGGTCGGGAGTTCAAGACCAGCCTGACCAACATGGTGAAACCCCGTCTTAAAAAAAATATAAATAAATAAATAAAAGAAAGGGAGTATTGGTTGGCAGTAGCATTGTGGAGTCATGACACCATCTTTTTGTTTCCACCCTGACATATAAGGTAAGAATGAGCAGCCTCGGCCGGGTGTGGTGGCTCACACCAGTAATCCCAGCACTTTGGGAGGCTGAGATGGGCAGATCACCTAGGGTCAGGAGTTCAAGACCAGCCTGGCCAACATGGTGAAACCCTGTCTCTACTAAAAATACAAAATTAGCCGGGCATGGTGGCAGGCACCTGTAATCTCTGCTATTTGGGAGGCTGAGGCAGGAGAATTGCTTGAACCCAGGAGGGAGAGGCTGCAGTGAGCCGAGATCACGCCACTGCACACCAGCCTGGGCAACAGAGCGAGACTCCGTCTCAACAACAGCAACAAAGAATGAGCAGCCTCACTGTAGAGGGCTTCAGGAGAAGTAGGGTGATTGAAGATTGATAGGGTTGAGTTAAGGCAGAAAGAGCAAGTAACTTCCAGAGAAATTGAGAACGTAAAGGAGTTGTGCATCACAGAGCAGGAGTTTCAGGGAGTTTGTTGTACAGATCTGAGAGAGGAAGGTGAAGGTGTGGAGTGTAGTACATGAAGGGAGAGGAGGTCAAAGCATTAGGGAGAGAGGGAAAACAACAAAATGCATTGATCTGGGCAGTGACTAGGGAAAATAGGGATTGGAGGCAGGATAGAACTAGCTGGGTCACCAGGATGTCAAGGTAGTAAGTCCTGTCCATAGGACAATGGACACTAACACTCAGAGTTCTGTTGCAGACTGGTGGATAGACTCCCAAGTCAGCACAATGGACCATATATTTCTGGCTCCAGAAACCAGGACCCTCACACTGTAAAGGTAGATGCAGTGGTGCTGCCTAAGTGCTCAGGGATCGCGGAGTCTGTGGGAGTGGAGAGGCTGCTGTACAGTCAGGTAGGTGCCTAACTGGTGGAGAGTAGTGGGCCTGGGGATGGAGATCGTTGTTGGCAAGTGCATGGCTCTGGAAGTTGGGTGCGGGGTTGGTGATGGAAATGTTTAAAGAAGTAACTTTAGGTTCAGAGAGTTTAAAGGATTTACCAAGGACACAGCTGGTAAGTGGCAGAGCTGAAACTCAAAATCTGATCTCTGCTTATGAATCTGTAATTATTTCAAAATAAAAAGGTTTTTGTAAAGGTTAAAAGAATCAGAGCTATGTAGTTCTAAACCATTATGCTGACTTTTCAGACAGAAAAGAATGCCACAAAAGAACAAATATCAAACTGCCTTCAGTGGTTTCATTCCCAAATCTGAATGCTAGAAGATAGTGAAACAATTTCTAACATTGGCATATGGACGGCACAGTCCTTCAAAATAAAAATTGACAGGCCACCAACAAGGAAAACCCCCAAGCCTTGAGAACAGGGGCTTGTATATGACTTGACCCAGCATCGCAGGGAGTCTTTGCTCCTCTGGAAACCCCAGTGTTCAGGAGAAATATGCCAGCCCCAGCCAGAGGTGAGCTGTTACAGTCATACCATCCCCTGGGGTCAGTCATCTCCAGTGATCCTCCTGGGACTGTCCCTGAAGGACAAGACAAGGAAAATCTGCCAGGAGGAAGAACCTAGGGAATCCATATTTGCTGACAAACGAATTGTTTCTCTTCTAAGGATGTAATCCAACAATTGATGACCATGAATTCACTGTCCTGTCACTTATGTGTCCTGCAGGATGTAATCAATCCACTGACCAGGTGATGCTGAACTAAGGTTTCTCTCTCTCTGTCTGTCTCTCCTCCTCCTCCCCCATAACCCTTTCCCTCCCTTCTTTTTTAAATTGGAATTTTGTTGCGGTTGCACTATTTTTCTTCCACCTTTTTGATGGGCCAATCTTCAGAGTTTATCTCCCAGGGATTTCATTTATTTTGGTATAATTTGTATGGTATTAAGATGGTATGATTATCAGAAGACCCAAGGAGATTAGCATCTTTCCCCGGACAACTGTCCTCACGCTCTATAAAATTCTAAATGGAGAGATACGTGCAAGGGAAATGACAAATGAAAAATAAGATATACTTCCAAATGCCTTCCAGCTCGAGATCATCTGCTCCTGTAATGACAGCATCTCAGTCCTACCTCAAAGTGTCCTATGGTTATTTCTCCTTTTAAAGCCGTCTCTCATGACCCCCTCCTGGTCGCTGTCTCCCCAAATGTTAGCCAGTACCCTAGACTCTTAATATTTTAAATAAATTTTACCTGTTTTTGAAATTTATGTTTGTGTGATGCATCCTAGTTTTGTCGACAATAGATCATTTATTGTCATTGTTACAGTTTTCCATCTTGCAATACAATTTTTTTTGTTAAAAAGACATTTTTCAATGTAATGGGGCTTTAAAAAGTCATTTAGATGGGACAGAAAGTACCGGTAGTTGCTGATTTGATAAAGCAACATTACAAGCAATTATTTAAATTCTTTAGCAACACAGAAATGTCAATTGCAACATTATTACCAGGTCAAAAAATTATCAAGCAAGACAACCAATCAGAATTACAGGTTTCTTTTGGAGGCTATTTTCGCAGGACATGGCAACAATTTCTCAAGGTTTTTTGGCGTCTTATAAGATCCTGTTGTGCAAATGATACTTCCAAGGCCAGATTCTTATGAAGAAAGAATGTATCAATTGATAACAACTACTGAAAACACAGAAACCTCTATTTTGTACAGAGGAAAAAAATACATCTTTGTGAAAGTTTTAAACCTAAAATTTTAGCAAGTCAGATATTTAAAATTGTTTGGGATAAAGAACAGTGACTCTTTATAGCTACAGAAAAAAGGAGACAACTGCTTCATTTGTTTCTGAGACTCTTTTTTAAAAATAATCTTTGTATTACAAAATAAGACATAGAAACAGAAAACCACATGGATCAAATGTATGACTTAATGAATTATTAAAAGGCGAAAAGTACCCAGGTATGAAATAGAACTTTGCCAGTCACCCCGGAAGCCCCTTCTATGTGCCACATCCCAATCATAGTCCCCACTACCCATAAAAAGTAACTACTATCCTAGTTTCTATACCAACTAATTTCTTGTAAGTTTACCGTAGTTTTTTCATCCCAATGTCAGTTCCTTAGGCACTATAGTTGATATTGTCCACAAATCCATGTATGTTTCCTTAATCTTTTTAATTTCTCACTGTTTGAATTTATACTAATAATATAAATATTGGAGATATTAAAATATTTTTGGCATATAATCTCTCCATTCTCCACTACCAATTTTTAAAAATAATCATACAATATCTACATTGTCCGAGCACATAGCCTACATAATATATTTTCTCCCTCGTAACACATGTTGATTCTTAGTTCTGTAATAATTATACATTTCATGCTTACAACCAGTCCTATGCTTGGTTATAGACATATATCTAGTTATCTGCACCCGGTTCTTTGGTGGATTCTTCAGGAAGGGTTCATGGGAAAAATATTCCCTGAGTTCTTGCACATTGATAAGAGTTTTTCTGTGTTGTTTATACTTGAAAATCAGTTTTGTGGGATATAATATCTTTATTTTATTTTATTTTTTATTTTTGTGGGTACCTAGTAGATGTATATGTTTATGAGGTACGTAAGATTTATCTTTTCTTTTTGAGACAGGATCTCACTCTGTCGCCCAGACTAGAGTGTAGTGGAATGATCTCGGCTCACTGCAACCTCTGCCTCCTGGGTTCAAGTGATTCTCCTGCCTCAGCCTCCTGAGTAGCTCGGATTACAGGTGTGCACCATTACTGCCCGACTAATTTTTGTATTTTTAGTAGAGATGGGGTTTCACCATGTTGGCCAGGCTGGTCTCAAACTCCTGACCTCAAATGATCCACCCGCTACGGCCTCCCAAAGTGCTGGGATTACAGGTATGAGCCACCACACCTGGCCAACATAAGATATTTTGACACAGGCCCGCAATCCATAATAATCACATCAGGGTAAATGCGGTATCCATCACCTCATGCATTTACCCTTTGTGTTATAAACAATCCAATTATACTCTTGTAATTACTTTTAAATGTATGATTAAATTATTTTTGACTATAGTCACCCTGTTGTGCTATCAAATACTAGGTCTTATTTATTCTTTCTATGTTTTTTGTATATGTTAACCCTCCCCCCGCCCCTCACCTCCTCTACTATCCTTCCCAGCCTCTGGTAACCATCCTTCTACTCTCTATGTCCATGAGTTCGATTGTTTTAATTTTTTGATCTCACAAATAAATGGGAACATGTGATGTTTGTCTTTCTGCGCCTGGTTTATTTCACTTAACATAATGATCTCCAGTCCTATCTATGTTGTTGCAAATGACAGTATCTCATTGTTTTTTACTGCTAAAATAGTACTCCATTGTGTATATTTGACTCTTAGTTTAAAACATAACTACATTCTGACTTCTTAACACTTTCACTGTTACCATGCTGATCTAATTCATCTCTTACTAGAATAATTTCAGTAGCAACCTAATGGTTCTCCTTCTGCCTTTGCTTGTTTTTAGCCTTTTTCTTACTGTAGGAACATCATAGCTACATCTTCAGCAAAAAGTCCTCCCCTATGAAAGCAAATTCAAATAAATGGAAGAAGTGACTGTTGCTCCAGATGTACAGATGTCAATGTAAGGACACAGGAAACATGAAAAAGCAAATAAATACGACACCTCCAAAAAAAGATAATTTTCCAGCAAGAGATCTCAGTAAAAAAGAAATGTAAAAACCTGGGAAAATAATTCAAAATGTAGATTCTAAGGAAGCTCTGTGAGATATAAGAGAATACTGAAAAATAAGAAAAGACAAAGAAATCAGAAAAACAATCCAGAATATAAATGAGAATTTTTTTTTTTTTTGAAACAATCTCACTCTGTCGCCCAGGCTGGAGAGCAAAGGCATGACCTCGGCTTCCTGCAACCTCTGCCTTCTGGGTTCAAGCAATTCTCCCACCTCAGCCTCCTGAGTAGCTGGGATTACAGATACTTGCCATCATACCTGGCTAATTTTTGTATTTTTAGTAGAGACAGGGTTTCACCATGTTGGCCAGGCTGGTCTTGAACTCCTGACTTTACATGATTTGCCACACTCAGCCTTCCAAAGTGTAGGGATTAGAGATGTGAGCCACTGTGCCTGGCCCAGAATTCACTAAATAAAATACAAAATATATTTGAAAGCTTCAACAATAGACTAGATCAAGCAGAAGAAAAAATCTCAGAACTTAAAGACAGGTCTTTTGAAATAATTCAGTTAGAAAAAATAAAGAAAAAAGAATAAAAATAATGCACCGCCCAGGTACGGTGACTCATGCATGTAATCCCAGCACTTTGGCAGGCCAAGGCAGGAGGATCATTTGAGGCCAAGAGTTCAAGACCAAGTTGGGCAACACAGTGAGATCCCATCTCTAAAAAAAAAAAAAAAAAAAAAAAAAAAAAAAAAAAAAAAAAAATAGCCAGGTATGGTCACACCTATCTGTAGTCCTAGCTACTCAGGAGGCTGAGGTAGGAGGATTGCTTGAGCCCAGGAGTTTGGGACTTCAGGGAGCTATGATTGTGCCACTGCACTTCAGCCTGGGCAAAAAAGCAAGACATTGTAGAGGAAGAAGAAGGAGGAGGAGAAGGAAAGGGAGGAGGAAGAGGCACAAAGCCACATGATATATGGGACACCATGAAGCAACCAAATATTCCAATTTTCTGTGTCCCAGAAGGTGAAGAGAAAATGAAATGGTTAGAAAACCTATGTAATGAAATAACAGATGGAAATTTCCCAAGCCGAGCAAGAGTTTTAAACATCTGGACACATGAGGCTCAAAGATCCCCAAATAGATACAATTTAAAAGGTCTCCATGCCACATCAAACTGCAAAAAGACAAAGAGAAATTCTAAAAACAGCAAGAATAAAGCAGTCAGTCACTTATAAGGGAACCCCTAACAGAATAACAGCAGATTTTGAAAAAATTTCTTAAAATAAGTGAAAATTGGGCTACCCCATTTACCCTGATGTGAATATTACATACTATATGCCTGCATCAAAATATCTTTTTTTTTTTTTTTGAGATGGAGTTTCAGTCTTTGTTGCCCAGGCTGGAGTGCAGTGGTGCGATCTCAGCTCACTGCGACATCCGCCTCCAGGGTTCAAGCGATTCTCCTGTCTCAGCCTCCCAAGTAGCTGGGATTACAGGTGCCCACCACCACACCTGACTAAATTTTGTATTTTTAGCCGAGACAGGGTTTCACCATATTGGTCAGGCTGGTCTTGAACTCCTGACTTCAGGTGATCCACCTGCCTTGGCCTCCCAAAATGCTGGGATTAAAGGCGTGAACCACTGTGCCGGGTCCAAAACATCTTATGTGCCTCAAAGATATATACTTACTACATACCCACAGAAACTAAAAATTAAGAAAAAAAGCAAGTGAGAATTAAGACTCCACATATCAAAATCAATGGGGTATGGCAAAAGCAGCACTAAGTGAAAAGTTTACAGCGATAAGCACCTTCATCAGAAAAGGAAAAAGGGTTTAAATAAACAATCTAATGATGTACTTCAAAGAAATAGAAAAGCAGGGAAGATCCAAATCCAGAATTAGTAGAAGAAAAGAAATAATAAAGATCATACCAAAGCTAAAAAAATTAGACACACACACCCACTACAAAGGAGACAAAACAAACAGTTGGTTTTTGGAAAAGATAAACAAAATTGTTAAATTGTAGCTAGACTAACCGAGATAAAAAGACAGAAGGTACAGCCTGGGCGCAGTTGCTCACACCTGTAATCCCAGCACTTTGGGAGGCCGAGGCGGGCAGATCACCTGAGGTCAGGAGTTCGAGACCAGCCTGGCTAACATGGTAAAACCCCATCTCTAAGAAAAATACAAAAATTAGCCGGGTGTGGTGGTGCATGCCTGTCACCCCAGCTACTTGGAAGGCTGAGGCAGGAGAATCGCTTGAACTCGGGAGGCAGAGGTTGCAGAAAAATGAAAAAAAGGCCAGCCTGTAATCCCAGCACTTTGGGAGGCTGAAGCGGGTGGATCAATTGAGGTCAGGAGTTCGAGATCACCCTGGCCAATATGGTGAAACACCATCTCAACTAAAAATACAAAAAATTAGCTGGGTGTGGTAGCCTGCACTTGTAATCCCAGCTACTTGGGAGGCTGAGGCAGGAGAATTGCTTGAACTGGGAGACAGAGGTTGTGGTATGTCTAAATCATGCCACTGCACTCCAGCCTGGGTGACACAGCAAGACTCCG
>NW_016108078.1:97209-105965 GCF_001604975.1 Cebus imitator | reverse complement strand
AAAAAAAAAAAAAAAAAAAGACAGAAGATACAATTAAAACTGAAAATAAAAAGGAGACACTATAACTGATAACACAGAAATATAGCAGATCATCAGAGACTATTTTAAAGTGATACACTAACAAACTGGAAAACCTAAGGAAATGGGTAAATTCTTGGACACATAAAACCTACCAAGATTGAATCAGGAAGAAACAGGAAACTGAAAGAAACCAATAACAAGTAATGAAATTAAGCTGGTAATAATAATAAAAAGGTCTTCTTCCCAAACCAACAACAAAAAAGACAAGGACCAGATGTCTTCACTGCCAAATTCTACCTAATATACAGAGAAGAGCTAACACCAAAGCTTCTCAAATTATTCCAAAAAACGCAAGAGAATTTTCCCTGTCTCATTCTACAAGGGTAGCATTACCCTGATACCAAAACCAGACAAGGATGAAACAACAACAAATAAAAAAGTGAACATAGAAGCAAAAATGCTCAAGAAAATACTATCAAACTGAATCCAACAGAACATTAAAAATATAATGCACCGTGATCCAGTGGGATTTATCCCAGGGATGCAAGGATGATTTAACAGATGCTTATCACATCAACAGAATGAAGCACCAAACTATATGATCATCTCAATAGAAAAGCATTCGATATAATTTGTTGTTATTTCATGATAATAACTCTCAACAAACTAGGCATAGAAGGAACATAACTGAACATAATAAAGGCCACGTATGACAAACACACAGGTAATATCACACTGAATGGAGAAAAGCTGAAATCCTTTTCTCTAAGAAATGGCACAAGACAAGGATGCCCACTTTCACCACTCCTTCCTAGTACTGGAAGTCCTAGCCAGTGCAATAATACAAGAGACAGAAGTAAAAAGCATCAAAACTGGAAAAGAGGAGGTCAAATTATCCTTCTTTGCATGTGACATAATCTTACACATAGAAAAACCTAAGGGAAGTCGCAAGATACAAAATCAACTAACAAAAATCAGTAGCATTTCCATACACTAATGCAACTAGCTGAGGAAGAAATCAAGAAGGCAATCCCATTTAAAACAGGCACAAAAATACCTAGGAATAAATTTATCCAAGGAGGCAAAAGACCTCTACAAGGAAAACTGTAAAACAGTGATAAAAGAAATAGAAAAGGACACAAATAAATAGAATGATACCCCATGCTCTTGAATTGGAAGAATTAATATCGTTAAAATGACCATACTCCCCAAAGCAATCTCCAGATTTAATGCAATCTCTATCAAAATACTAACATCATTTTTTCATAGAAATAGAAAAAACATTCTCAAAATTTGTATGAAATCACAAAAGACCCCAACTAGCCAAAGAAATCCCAAGAAAAAAGAACAAAGCTGAAGGCATGACACTACTTGACATCAACATATATTATTAGGCTATATTACCCAAAACACCATGGCATTGGTATAAAAACAGACACACAGACCAATGGAGCAGAATAAAAAACATAGACATAAATCCACGTATTTACAGCCAACTGATTTTCAACAAAGGTGCCAAGAACATACATTGGGGAAAGAACACCTTCCTCTTCAATAAAGGTGCTGGGAAAATTGGATATCCATATGCAGAAAGATGAAACTGCACCCCTATCTTTTACCATATAAAAATTACCTTAAGATGGATTAAATACTTAAACATAAGATCTGAAACTCTATAACTACTTGAAGCAGCCATAAGAGGAAAACTTCAGGACATTGGTCTAGGCAAAGATGTTATATCTAAGACCTCAAAAGCCTGGGAAACAAAAACAAAAATAGACAAACGGGACTAGAGTAAACTAAAAGGCATCTGCGTAGCAAAGGAAACAATCAACAGAATGAAGAGACAAACCGTTAAATGGGAGAAAATATTTGCAAACTATTTATCTGACAAGGACTAATATCCAGAATACACAAGAAACATAAACCACTTAAAAACAACAAAAAATAAATAATCCAATTAAAAAGTGGGCAAAAGACATGCATAGACATGTTTCAGAAGAAGACACACAAATGGCCAAAATTACACGTAAAAAACGCTCAACATCACTAATTTTATGTGTAAAAAAATGCTCAACATAGCTAATCATCAGGGAAATGCAAATTAATCTTAACCCAGTTAGAATGGCAAAAAACAACACATGGTAGCGAAGATGTGGAGAACAGGAAATTTTTATACATTGTTAGGGGAAATGTAAATTAATACAGCCACTATGAAAAACAGTATGGATATCTCTCAAGAAACTAGAAATAGCACTAAGATATGATCCAGCAATCCCACTACCGGGTATTTATCCAAAGGAAATTAAATTAGCATATTAAGGAATACCTGCACCCCCCCCCATGTTTATTGCAGGACTGTTTACAATAGCAAAGATATAGACTTTGTAAGTGTCCATCAACAAATGAATGGATAAAGAAAATGTGGTATATATACACAATAGAATATTATTTGGCCACAAAAAGAATGAAATCATGTCATTTACAGCAACATGGATGGTATTTGAGGTCATTATATTTAGTGAAATAAACCAGGCACCAGAATACAAACATCACATGTTCTCACTCATATGTGGGAGTTAAAAAAGTCGATCTGGAGGTAGAGAGTAAAATAATATCTATTAGAGGCTGGGAGATGAACAGCGGTTGGTTAATGTGTACAAACATACAGTTATATAGAAGGAGTAAGTTCTAATCTCCAATAACAGAGTAGGATGACTACAGTTAACAACAATGTATTGTATATTTCAAAATAGCTAGAAGAGAGGACTTGTAACGTCCTCAACATATAGAAATGATAAATACTTGAGGTGATGCATACCCTAAATACTTTCAACTTGGTCATTACATATTCCATGCATGTAACAAAATATCACATGTACCTCATAAATATGTACAAATATTGTGTATAAATAAAAATTTGGAAATTAAACAACACACTCCAAATAATCCATGAATAAAGAAATAAAGCATAAGGGAAATTAGAAAACTGTTTTGAACAAAATGAAAATGAAACACAACAAATTAAATTTTATGGGATTTAGTTAAAATAGTGCTTAGATGGAAATACATGCTTGTAAATCTCTCTATTAGGTAAATAAGATCTTGGAGTGATGTCAGCAAAGAGGCAGAATAGGAAGTCCCAGCCCTGATCTCACCACAGAAACACCAATTTAACAATATAGAGATCAAAATACCTTTATTAGTAATTCAGAACCCAGTTAAGAAATTGTCGTTCTTCAAAAAAGCACAAAATCAGCAACAGCCACGTTGAAACAGGTAAGAAGAGAAATTTCACTTTACCTGCATGAGCCACCCCCTTAAACTGGCCCAGCTCAGTGCTGAGAGAGACGGTCTCAGCCCATGACTCCTTCAGGAGAAAGAGATAGTGGAGCATGCATATAACATCCCTAGTACCTTCAGGCACTACCTGTCCTATCTCAATTAATCTCCAATATGAGATTTTTGAGGGAACTGGCATAGTTTGAACACCTGGGGGCAGCCAAGAAAAAAGAAAAAAGGTGGACAGCATACTGCAGCCGGCAAAGCTCTGTAGGATCAGGAGGAGGAACAGGACCCTGAGACTTCTTCCTCAGGAGGGAGGTGCGGGGAGTGGAGCATGCATCCAATGTTACAGCCTTTCAGCACACTGCCCTAGGGAAAAGAAGGCAGCTTACTGTTGGCAACGGGACTCTATGAGATTGGGAGAATGTGCATAACCATGAGCATGCACATCCATAGAAAAGGTTTGAGAGGCTCTCAAGGGATTAGTAACCAGAATATATAAGGAACTCAAACAACTCAATAGCAAAAAACCCAATAATAATACAATTAAAATATGAGTAAATGATCTGAATTGACATTTCTCAAAAGAAGACATACAAATGGCTAAAAGGTATGTGAAAAAATGCTTACCATCACCATCAGAGAAATGCAGATCAAAACCACAATGAGACTTTATCTCACCCCAGTTAAAATGGCTATTATCAAAAAGACAAATTAGAATATGTGGAAAAAGGCAAAAAAGAAAACAAAAACAAAAAGACAAAAAATAACAAATGCTGATAAGGATGTGGAGAAAAGGGAAATCTTACACCTTGTTGGTGGGAATGTAAATTAGTACAGCCATTATGGAAAACAGTGTGGAAGTTTATCAAAAACTAAAAACAGAACTACCATATAATCCATAAATCCTACTGCTGGGTATTTATTCAAAAGAAAGTAAATCAATATGTTGAAGAGATCTCTGTGCCCCCAAGTTTATAGCAGCATTGATCACAATAGCCACAATTTGTAATCAACCTAAATGTCCATCAGCAGATGAATGGATAAAGAAAATGTGGTACATATGTGCAGCGGAATACTATTCAACTATGAAAACGAATGAAATTCTGTCATTCGTGGCAACATGGATGAACCTGGAGGATAGTATGTTAAGTGAAGTAAGTCAAGTACAGAAAGATAAATGCCAGATATTCTCACTCATATGTGGGAGCTAAAAAAATTCAGCTTATAGAAGTAAAAGGTAGAATCATGGTCATTAAAAGCTGGAAAGGGAAGGGAGGAAGGTAGGGTAGGGAAAAGCTAGTTAACAGATAAAAAATTAGAGCTAGATGGGAGGAATAAGTTCTAGTGTCATTTATATATGTCATATATATGTATATATAAACACACACAATAGAACACTAGTCACCCTTAAAAGAACAGGAAATTCTATTTGTAACAACTTGAATGAATGAATAAATCTAGAGAACATTATGTTAAGTGAAATAAGCCAGGCACAGAGACAGATACCATATGATCTCGCTTTGATCTGGACTCTAAAAGAGTTTAACTCTTAGAAGTAGAGAGTAGAATGGTGGTTACCAGAGGCTGAGGAGAGGGGGTTGGGAATGGACAGGCAAAGGGGAGATGTTGGTCAATGGTTACTATGTTACAGTTAGACAGGATAATGAGTTCTGGTGTTCAATTGCACAGCACAGGGACTATAGTTAATAATAATGTATATTTCAGAATAGCTAAAAGAGAAGATTTTAAAATGTTCTTTCAGCCAAGCATGGTGGCTCATGCCTGGAATCCCAATGCTTTGAGAGGCTGAGGTGGGAGGATCACTTGAGTCCAGGACTTTGAGACCAGCCTAGGCAACAAAGTAAGACCCAGTTTCAATCAATCAGCCAATCAATATTCTTCCCACAAAGAAATAATAAATGGTTGATGTGATGTATATGCTAATTAGCCTTATTTGATTATTCCACATGTATACATGTATCAAAACATTACACTGTACCCCATAAGTAAATACAATTATTACTGGAAATTAAAAATAAAATAAAACTTTTTTAAAAAGTCATACAAACGCACAGTTGCAAAAGATACAGTGTAACCATGAGATGCAGGCAGAAAGACCATCTCAGTGTGCAATAATCTCAAATATGATCAGTGTTTTTAAAGCTTAAAAACAGAACTACAATAATTTTTAAGGGTTATACAATATAAAAGATGTAAATTATATCAGTGTACAAAAAATATGTGCAGGGTGGAGTAAAAGTGTACAGTTGTTTAATGTGGTCAAAGTTAAATTTTTATCAGCTCAAACTAGCTTGTTATATCTGTAAGATGTTTTATGTAAGCCTCATGGTAACCACAAAACAGAAACCTATAGTAGATATACAATGATAAAAAGTAAGTAATCAAAGCATACTACTAGGGCAAATCATCTATTCATAAAGGAAGACAGCAAGAGAAAGAAAAAAACAAAGGCTCTATAAAATAACCAGAAAGGCCGGTGCAGTGGCTCATGCCTTTAATGCCATAACTTTTGGGAGACCGAGGCAGGCAGATCACCTGAGGTCGGGAGCTCGAGACCAGCCTGGCAAACATGGCAAAACCCGGTCTCTACTAAAAATACAAAAATTAGCCAGGTGTGGTAGCGGGCACCTGTAATCCCAGCTACTCGGGAGGTTGAGACAGGAGAATCACTTGAACCCAGGAGACGGAGTTTACAGTGAGCCGAGATCACAACATTGCACTCCAGTCTGGGCAACAAGAGCAAAACTCTGTCTCAGGAAGAAAAAAAAAATAGCAGTAGAGGTCCTTATCTATCAGTAATTACCTTGATTAAATTCTCCAATCAAAAGGCATAGAGTGACTGAATTAATAAAAAACAAGACCCAATTACGTGCTCCCTAAAAGATACTCACTTAGCCTTTAAGGCCACACATAGATTGAAAGTGAAAGGATGGGAAAAGATATTCTATGCAAATGAAAACCAAAAGAGAGCAGGGGTAGTGATACTTATTTAAGAAAAAATAAACTTTAGGTAAAAAACTAAAACAAGACTGATATGGTTTGGATCTGTGTCCCCACCAAATCTCATGTCGAATTGTAATCCCCAGTGTTGGAGATGCAGCCTAACGTGAGATTTTTGGATTATGACAGAGGATTTCTCACGAATGGTTTAGCACCATTCCCTTGATACTGTCCTTGTGATAGTGAGTGGGTTCTTGTGAGACCTGGTTGTTTCAAAGTGTGTGGCGCCTCTGGCCCTCACTTTCTTGCTCCTGCCCTGGCCATGTGACATGACTGCTCTGCCTTGGCCTTTTGCCATGATTGTAAGTTTCCTGAGGTCTCCCCAGGAGCCAAGAAGATGCCAGCATCATACATCCTGTACAGCCTGCAGAACCATGAGCCAATTAAACCTCTTTTCTTTATGAATTACCCAGTCTCAGGTATTTCTATATAGCAATGTGAGAATGGACTAGTACAGAGACTAAGAGGGTTGTTATATAATGATAAAGGAATCAATTTATCAAGAAGATACAACAATTTAAAAAATATATGCAAACAACATTGGAGCACCTACATATAAAAAGCAAATGTTAATAGATCCAGAGAGAGAGGCAGACTGTAATATAATAATATTAGGAGACTTCAATACCCCACTTTCAACAATGGACAGATCATCAAGTCAGGAAATTAATAAGGGAATATTAGACTTGAAATACACGTTAGTCCATAGCAGACTTATAAAAAGCCTTCCATTCCATAGCAACAGAATACACATTCTTCTCAAGAGCACACAAATCATTCTCCATGGTACAGCTTATGTGAGGTCACAAGTCTTAACAAATTTAATTAGACTGAAATATTGTCAAGTGCATTTTTCAACCAGAAAGATATAACATTAGAAGTAAATGATAAAAAGACTTTTTGGAAATTCACAAATAAAAGAAAATTTAACAGCATGTTCCTAAACAACCAATTGGTCAATGGATAAAGACAAAATCAAAAAAAATATCTTGAGACAAACAAAAATGGAAACAAAACATACCAAAACTTATGGGATTCAGCAAAGAGGAAATTTTATAGCAATAAACACCTACATCCGAAAAGAAGAACGATCACAAATAAACAGCATAAACTTATGTCTCAAGGAAGTCTTTCTTTTTATGGCTGAATAGTACTCCATTGTGTATAAGTACTACATTTTCTTTCTTGTTTTTATGGAAACAGAGTCTCACTCTGTTGCCCACGCTGGAGTGTAGTGGTGTGATCTCCACTCACTGCAACCTCTTCCTCCCGGGTTCAAGTGGTTCTTCTGCCTCAGCCTCCCTTGTAGCTGGGATTACAGGCACCCACCACCACACCCAGCTAATTTTTGTATTTTTAGTAGAGACAGGGTTTTACCATGTTGGCCAGGCTGGTCCCGAACCCCTGACCTCAGGTGATCCACCCTCCTTGGCCTTCCAAAGTGCTGGGATTACGAGCGTGAGCCACCGTGCCCGGCTCACATTTTCTTTATCCATTCATCTGTTGATGGATATTTTCATTGTTTCCAAATCTTAGCTATTGTAAATAGTGCTGCAACAAGCATGAGAGTGCACATAACCCTTTGATATACTGATTTTCTTTGAGTATAGACCCAGCAGTAAGGTTGCTGAATCATGTGGTAGCTCCAATTTTAGTTGTTTTTTTTTGTTTTCTTTTTTGAGACGGAGTTTCACTCTTGTTGCCCAGGTTGGAGTGCAACGGTGCAATCTCAGCTCACCACAACCTCAGCTCCCTGGGTTCAAGGGATTCTCCTGCCTCAGCCTCCCAAGGAGCTGGGATTACAGGCGCCCGCCACCATGCCTGGATAATTTTTTGTATTTTTGGTAGAGATGGGGTTTCACCATGTTGGCCACGCTAGTTTCAAACTCCAGATCTCAGGTGATCCACCTGCTCTGGCCTCCCAAAGTGCTGGGATTACAGGTGTGAATCACCGCGCCCGGCCTGTTTTTAGTTCTATTGAGAAACCTCCAAACTGTTCTTCATAGTGGTTGTACTAATTTACATTCCCACCAACAATGTATGAGTGTTTCCTTTTCTCCACATCCTCATCAGCATTGGTTATTGCCTGACTTTTGGGTAAAAGCCTTTTTAACTGAAATGAGATAATATCTCACTGTAGTTTTGATTTGCATTTCTTTAATGGCCAGTGATATTGAGCACCTTTTTATATGCCTGTTTGTCATTTGTATATCTTCTTTTGAGAAATGCCTATTCATATCTTTTGCTCAATGTTTGATTGGAGTACTAGATTTTTTTTTTCCAATAGAGTTGTTTGAGCTCCTTATTTATTCGGTTATTAATCAATCCCTTGTCAGATGGGTAGTTAGCAAATGTGTTTTCTTCCATTCTGTGTGTTGTCTCTTTGTCTCTTCACTTTGTTGATTGTTTTCCTTGTCGTGCAGAAG
>NW_016108078.1:85183-97134 GCF_001604975.1 Cebus imitator | reverse complement strand
GAGTTTTGCTCTTGTTGCCCAGGCTGGAGTGCAATGGTGTGATCTTGGCTCACCACAACCTGGGCCTTCCAGATTCAAGCGATTCTCCTGCCTCAGCCTCCTGAGTAGCTGGGACTACATACATGCACCACTATGCATGGCTACTTTGGTATTTTTAGTAGAGATGGGGTTTCTCTATGTTGGCCAGGTTGGACTTGAACTCCCGACCTTAGCTGATCCACCTGCCTTGGCCTCTCTCTAGGATTACAGGCATGAGCCACCCCGGCCAGCCACCGGGCAGAAGGTTTTTAACTTGATATAATCACACTTGTCCATTTCTGCTTTGGTTGCCTGTGCTCGTGGGATATTATTCAAGAAATCTTTGCCCAGATCAATGTCCTGAAGAGATTCCTCCATATTTTCTTTTAGTAGTTTCATAGTTTGAGGTCTTATATTTAAATCTTAAATGCATTTTAATTTGTATCTTTTTGTATATGGTGAGAGATAGGGGTCTAGTTTCATTCTTCTGCATATGGATATCCAGTTTTCCCAGCACCATTTATTGAAGAGACTGTCTTTTCCTCAGTGTACATTCTTGGTACCTTTGTCAAAAATGAGTTCACTAGTTCAGGTGCGGCGGCTCACGCCTGTAATCCCAGCACTTTGGGAGGCTGAGGTGGGCAGATCTCCTAAGGTCGAGAGTTGGAGACCAGGTTGACTAAGATGAAGAAACCTTGTGTCTCCAAGAAAAAACAAAACAAAACAAAATTAGCCAGGCATGATGGCGCATGCCTGTAATCCCAGCTACTCAGGAGGCTGAGGCAGGAGAATTGCTTGAACCCAAGAGGCAGAGGTTGCAGTGAGCCGAGATCAAGTCATTGCACTCCAGCCTGGGCAACAGGAGAGAAATTCGGTCTCAAAAAAAAAAAAAAAATGAGTTCACGGTAGATTTTTCTCTATTTTGTTCCATTGGTCTATGTGTTTCTTTTCATGCCAGTACCATGCTGTTTCAGTTACTAAAGCTCTATAGTATAATTTGATCTCAGGTAATGTGATTCCTCCAGTTTTGTTCTTTTCAATCAGCATGGCATTGGCTATTCTGGGTCTTTTATGGTTTCATATAAATTTTAGGATACTTTTTCTGTTTCTGTGAAGAATGTTATTGGTATTTTGATGGGGACTGCATTTAATCTGTAGATTTCTTTGGGTAATATAGACATTTTAACAATAATGATTCTTTAAATCCATGTACATGGAATATCTTTCCATTTTTATGTCCTCTTCAGTTTCTTTCATTGTAGAGATATTTCACTTCTTTGGTTATTTTCTAGGTATTTATTTTTATTTGTGGCTTTTGTAGACAGGATTACCTTTTTATTTCTTTTTCAGATTATTCACCATTGGCATATAGAAATGCTATTAATTTTGCATATTGATTTTGTATCCTGCAACTTTACTGAGTTTATCACTGCTAGTAGTTTTATTGTGAAATCTTTAGGTTTTTCCAAATATATGATAATATCTTCTGCAAACAAGGATAAGTAGACTTCTTCTATTACAAATTAGACGCCCTTTATTTTGTTCTCTTATAGAATTGCTCTAGATAGGACTTCCAGTACTATGTTGAATAGCAGTGGTGAAAGTGGGCAATCCTTGTCACGTTCCAGATCTTAGAGGAAAGGCTTTCAGTTTTTCCCCATTGAGTGTAATACTAGCTGTGAGTCTGTCGTATATGGCTTTTATTTTGTTGGGGTATGCTTTTTCTACATCCAGTTTTTAAAAATGTTTTCTTATCATAAAGAGATGTTAAACCTTATCACATACCCAAGATCAATTTAAATGATAATATGGTTTTGTTCTTCATTCTCTTGATATGATGTATCACATTGATTGATTTGCATATATTGATCCATCCTTGCATCCCTGAGATAAATCCCACTTGGTCATGATGAATGATCTTTTTAATGTATCATTGAATTTGGTTTGCTAGTATTTTGTTGAAGACTTTTGCATAAATATTCATCAGAGATATTGGCTTGTAATCTCTTTCTCTTTTTGGTGTGTCTGTCTGGTTTTGGTATCAGGGTAATACTGAGCTTCTAGAATGAGTTTGAAATTATACCATCCTCCTCTATTTTTTGGAACAATTTGAGAAGGATTGATAGTAGTTCTTTTTTAAATGTTTGGTAGAAATCAGCAGTGAAGCCATTGGGTCCCAGGCTTTGCTTTACTGAGAAATTATTTATTACAGCTTCAATGGTCTCTTTATGTTTTGGATTTCTTCCTGGCTCAGTCTTGGTAGGTTGTATGTGTCTAGGAATTTATCTATTTCTCTTAGATTTTCCAATTTATTGGCATATAGTTGCTCACTAATGATTCTTTGAATTTCTGCAGTATCAGTGAAATGTCTGCTTTTTCTTTTTTTGGTTGTTTTTTTGAGATGAAGTCTTGCTCTGTTGCCCAGGCTGGAGTGTAGTGGTATCATCTTGGCTCACTGCAACCTCTGCCTCCTGGGTTCAAGTGATTCTCCTGCCTCAGCCTCCTGAGCAGCTGGAACTACAGGTGTGTGCCACTACACTTGGCTAATTTTTTGTATTTTTAGTAGAGATGGGGTTTCACCATATTGGCCAGGCTGGTCTCGAGCTCCTGACCTCATGATCCACCCACCTCAGCCTCCCAAAGTGCTGAGATTACAGGTGTGAGCCACCACGTCCAGCCCAATGACTCCTTTTTCATTTGTGATTTTATTTTTTAGAGTCTTCTCTCTTTTTTTCTTCATCAGTCTGGATAAAGGTTGGCCAATTTTGTTTATTTTCAAAAACCAACTTTTTGTTTTGTTGAACTTTTATATTGTTTCATTCATTTCAAATTTATTTATGCCCTGGTCTTTATTTCTTTTCTCCTATCAGTTTTAGACTCTGTTTGCTTTTGCTTTTCCACTTCTTGAAGAGGCATCATTAGGTTGTTTATTTGAAGTTTTTTTTCTTTTTTGATGTAGGCACTTGTTATAAACTTCCCTCTTAGTACTGCTTTTGCTGTATCCATAGGCTTTGGTATGTTGTGCTTCCATTATCATTTGTTCCAAGAATTTAAAAAATTTTCTTCTTAATTTCTTTATTGACCCACTGGTCACTCAGGAGCATATTGTTTAATTCTTATGTATTTATATAGTTTCCAAAATTCCTCCTGTTATTAATTTCTAGTTTTATCTCATTGTGGTCAGAGAAGATGCTTGAAATTATTTCAATTTTTTGAATATTTTGAGATTTGTTTTATGACCTAACATGTGATCTGTCTTTGAGAATGATCCATGTGCTGAGGAAAAGAATGTGAATTCTGCAGTTGGTGGATGAAATGTTCTGTAAATATCTGCTAGAGCCATTTGGTCTATAGTGCAGATTAAGTCTGATGTTTCTTTGTTGATTTTCTGCCTGTAAGAGCTGTCCAATGCTCTTTAGCTCTAATAATATTTGCTTTATATATCTGGGTGCTCCAGAGTTGGATGCATGTATATTTAAAATTGTTATATCCTCTTGCTGAATTGACCCCTTTATCATTATATAGTGACTTTATTTGTCTCTTATAGTTTTTTTTTCTTAAAATCTATTCCATCTGATGTATGTATAGAAACTCCTGCCCTTTTGTGGTTTCCATTGGCATGGAATATCTTTTATCTCCCTTCATTTTTAGTCCATGTGTGTCTTTATAGGTGAAGCGTGTTTCTTGTAGGCAACAGATCATTGGGTCTTTGTTTTTGTATCCATTCAGCCACTCTATGTCTTTCTATTAAAGTTTTGTCCATTTACATTCAATGTTATTATTGATAAGAAAGGACTAACTCCTGCAATTTTGTTATTTTTCTGGTTGTTTTGTGACCTTCTTTTCCTTCTTTCCCGTCCAGTGAAGGTGATTTTCTCTGGTGAGCTGGAGTGCAATGGTGCAGTCTCAGCTCACTGCAACCTCTGCCTCCTGGGTTCAAGCAATTCTCCTGCCTCAGCCTCCCAAGTATCTGGGACTGCAAGCATGCACTACCACGCCTGGATAATTTTGTATTTTTAGTAGAGACAAGGTTTCTCCATGTTGGTCAGGCTGGTCTCAAACTCCTGACCTCAGGTGATCTGCCCGCCTCAGCTTCCCAAAGTCCTGGGATTTCAGGCATGAGCCACCACGCCTGCCCCCTACAGATGGTTTCTTATAGCTCATTAACATAATTTTATTTCAGATTGAGGAACTCCCATTAGCATTTCTTGTAGGACAGGTCTGGTGTTGAATAAATCTCTCAGCTTTTGCTTCTCTGGGAAAGTCTTTATTTCTCTTTCATGTTTGAAGGATATTTTTGCTGGATGTAGTTTTTAGGGTAAAAGTTTTTTTTTCCTTTAACACTTTAAATATGTCATACCACTCTCTCCTGGTCTGTAAGGTTTCCACTGAGAGGTTTGCTGCAAGATGTATTGGAGCTCCATTGAAAGTTATTTGTTTCTTTTCTCTTGCTTCTTTTAGAATCCTTTTTTATCCTTGACCTTTGGGAGTTTATTAAATGCCTTGAGGTAGGCTTCTTTGGGTTGAATCTGCTTGGTGTTCTATAACCTTCTTGTACTTGAGTATTGATATCTTTCTCTAGGTTTGGGAAATTCTCTGATATTCCTTTAAATAAGCTTCCTATCCCTATCTCTTTCTTTATCTCCTTTTTAAAAAAATATATTTTATTGCATTTTAGGTTTTGGGGTACGTGTGAAGAACATGCAGGATTGTTGCATAGGTACATACATGGCAATGTGGTTTGCTGCCTTCCTCCCCATCACCTATATCTTTATCTCCTTTTTAAAGCCAATAACTCTTAGATTCATCCTTTTCAGGCTATTTTCTAGATCTTGTAGGTGTGTTTTATTCTTTTTTGCTTTGTCTCCCCTGACTATACATTTTCAAATAGCCTGTCTTTGAGCTCACTAATTCTTTTTTCTGCTTGATCAATTCTGTTATTATCAGATTCTGATGCATTCTTCAGCATGTTAGTTGCATTTTTCACCTCCAGAACTTCTGCTTGATTTTTTCTGATTTCAATCTCTTTGTTAAATATATCTGATAAAATTCTAAATTCCTTCTTTATGTTATCTTGAACTTCTCTGAGCTTCCTTAAAACAGATATTTTGAATCCTCTCTGAAAGGTCATATATCTCTGTTTCTCCAGGTCTTGTCCCTGGTGTCTTATTTAGTTCCTTTGGCGATGTCATGTTTTCCTGGATGGTGTTGATGCTTGTAGATAATTTGTTCGTTTCTGGACATTGAAGAGTTAGGTATTTATTGTAGTCTTTAACAGACTGGGCTTGTTGGTGCCCATCCTTCTTTGGAAGGCTTTCCAGGTACTGAAAAGAACTTAGGCCCGAAGCCACATAATGCTATGGTTTTTGCAGACTTGTAGAGGTAGTGCCTTGGTGGTCTTGGATAAGATCTGGAAGAATTCTCTGGATTACCAGGTAGAAACTCTTGTTCTTTTCCCTTATTTGCTCCAAAACAAATGGGTATTCTCTCTGTGCCAAACCACTGGGGACTGGGGGTGCAGTGATGCAAGCACCTCTGTGGCCACCATCACTGGGACTGCACTTGATCAGATCTGAAGTCAACACAGCACTAGGTCTTACCCACACCCTTCCCTTCAGGACGGCGAGTTCCCCCAGGCTCCAGGCATATCCAGAGATGCTGTCTGGAAGCCAGGGATTGGAGTAAAAAAACTTAGTAATTGACCTGATGTCCTAATTCTACTGTGGCTATGGCTATGCTGGCACTGAAACCACAATATAAAGTCTGTGGTGCTCTTTCCTTCCCTTTCTGCAGGCAGAGGAGCCTCTCCCTGTGGCCACCACCACTGGTCCTTGGGAGGTTCTATCAGGCCACCACCAATGTTCAATTAAAGCCCAAGGGCTCTTCTGTCAGCTTTTGGTAAATGCTGCTTGGCCTGGGGCTCATCCTTCAAGGCACTGGGCTCCCCTCTGGTCAAGGGCAGGTTCAGAAATGCTGTCTAAGAGCCTAGGCCTGGACTCAAGAGAACCCAAAAGACTGCGTGTTGTTCTACCTCACTGCAGCAAACCTGGTGCCTAAAGTTCAAGACAAAGTCTCCTTTACTTTTCCCTCCGCTTTTCTCAAACTGAAGGAGTCTTTCACCTTAGCCTTCACAGTTGAGAATGTGTTGGGTCACACCTGAAGCCAGTACATCTCAGAGCTCAAGGCCCATAGCACACTCCCTGAGTATTACTGCTGGTTATTCAGGGCCTAAAGGCTCTTTAGTCAGCACATGATGAATCCTGCCAGGACTGGGTCCTTCCCTCCAAGGCATTGGGTTCCCTTTTGGCCCATTATGTACCTAGAAATGCCAGGGCCCAGAATGGGAGCCTCACAACTCTGCCCAATGCCCTGTCCTACTGCGGCTGAACTGGTATCCGAGATGCAGGACAAAGTCTTGTTTACTCTTCAGTCTCCTCTCCTTAAACAGAAGGAGGGAGTCACTGTCATTGCCTTGAGCTGTGCTGCCTAGGGTTGGGGGAGGAATGGCGCAAGGACTCCTTTAGCCACCCCAGCTGGTGTCTCCTTAGTCCACTGGCTCTAAATCCAGCCAAACACTAGGATTTGCCTAGGAATTTCAGTCCTTGTGTCCTAGACTGCCTTTTAAGTTTACCTAGGACCCCAGAGCATTTCAGCTCATGGTGGTGAGGCTTGCTGAGAAACTCAAGTTCTGACCACTCAGATGGGTGACTTCTCTGGTCCAAATGCTTCCTCCATGCACAGATGCTGGGTGAGCCTAGCACAGCTTTATTCTCTGCTCTAACAGGGTAGCGCTGAGTTCAATGTAAAGTCTTTCCAGTCTGCTGTACTCTCCCTCTCCAAAGTACACAGATTCTCTCTCTGCACCACACAGACACTGCCAGAGGATGGGAGAGGTGTAGTGTCGGCAATTCAAGACTGTCCCTCCTACCCTCCTCAATGACTCTTTCAGAGATATGAAGCTAAATCCAGGTACTGTGATTGCTCACCTGATTTTTTGTTCTTGTGATGGTGCTTTTCTATATGTAGATAACTTCAAATTTGGTGTTCTAGTTGGGGTGGGGGGAAGATGGTGTAGGCTTCTATTCCACCATCTTCCTCTGCCCTCCTAATTCGAATAGTCTTTTTGAGGAGATAAACAAAATTGATAAACTGCCAGCTAGACTAACCAAGAAAAAAAAAAGAAGACCTAAATAAATAAAATCAGAAATGAAAAGAGACATTACAATGGATATTACAGAATTAGGAAAGATCATAGAGGCTCTTATGAACAACTATATGCTAACAAACTGAAAATCCTAGAAGAAATGGACAAATTTCTGGACACAAATGACCTACCAAGATTAAATTAGGAAGAAACAACCTGAACATACCAATAACGAGCACTGAGATTACATCAGTGATAAAAAGTCTTCTAAGAAAGAAAATCCCAGGTCTGAATAGCTTCACTGCCACATTCTACCAAACACATAAAGAAGTAATACCAATTCTTCTCAAATGATTCTTAAAATGTTAAACAGAAGGGAATTCTTTCTATGAGACTAGCACTACTCTGATTCCAAAACCAGGAGTAAACACAACAAAAAAAGAAAGCTATGGGCCAATATCCATGATGAACATAGAGGCAAAAATGCTCAATAAAATACTAGCAAACCAAATCCAATAACACATCAAAAAGAGAATACACCATAATCAAATGGGATTTATCCCAGGGATGCAAGGATAGCTCAACATATGCAAATCAATAAACATGATACATCACACAAATAGGATGAGGGAAAAAAATATGGTCGTTTTAACAGATGCAGAAAAGCATTTAATAAAATTCAACATCCCTTAATGATAAAAATTCCAAACTAATTGTGTTAGAAGAAACACACCTTCATTTATGCTAAGTGAAATAAACTAGCCATGGAGAGATAAATATTACATGATCTTCTAATATGTGAAATCTAAAAAGTCAAACTTATGGAAGTAGAGAATAGAATGGTAGTTATCAGGGAGTGGATGGGTGAAGGTGGGGAATGAGGATATGTTGATCAAACAGTATAAGGTTTCAGTTAGAAGCAATAAGTTTTCAATATCTATGGCAAGACATAGCAACTATAGTTAATAACGTATTGTATATTCCAAAATTGCTTAAAAATAGATTTTAAATGTTTTCACTACAAAAATGATAAATGTATATGGTCATGGATATGTTAATTGTTTGATACAATCACTTCATAATGTCCATGTCCTAGTGTTTCACAGAAGTTAGAACTTGTGAGCAATGAAGTTGGATATTTAGCTGATGCCATTTATTTTCTTTTTCTTGAGATAGAGTCTCGCACTATTACCCGGGCTAGAGTGCAGTGGTGCCATCTTGGCTCACTGCAACTTCCACCTCCGGGGTTCAAGTGATTCTCTTGCCTCAGCCTCCCTAGTAGCTGGGATTACAGACACCCGCCACCATGCCCGGCTAATTTTTGGTGTATTTAATAGACACGGGGTTTCACTATGTTGGCCAGACTGGTCTCAAACGCCTGACTTCATGATCCACCCACCTCGGCCTCCTAAAGTACTGGGATTACAGGCGTGAGCCATTGTGCCCTGCCCATTTCTTTTTGAAATTGACAAAAATAGAAATATTTATGGAGTACAACCTTATGTTTTAAAATATGCATACATTGTGAAATGGGTACATCTAGCTAATGAATATATGCATTACCTCACATACTTACCATTTTTGTGTGTGGTGAGAGCACTTAAAATCTACTCCTTTAGTGATTTCCAAGTATACAATACATTTTTGTTAACCATAGTTATTACATTGTTCCATAGACCTTTTGAACCTATTTATTCCTCGTGTTTAAATGAAAATTTATATTCTTTGATCAACAATTCCCAATGCCCAATCACCATTCTACTCTCTTCCATGAGTAGCTGAAGCTAATTCTAAGCAGAGTGTTGAAGGAGCAACTTGTTCCTTTTGCCTGGTTATACTCAAATGAGAGAAGAGAGAAATGATTTAAGAATGGAATTGTTCATCAAAATGGAAGCAGAACTTAAAAATTTGGAAACTTCTCAGCCTATCTGTATTGAAAATAAATGAGAAAGCCTGATTGGAGAGAATAAGGATTTGGTCAGATTTCTGTTGCTTTCTTTTTCTTTTTCTTTTTTAAGATGGAGTCTTGCTCTGTCTCCCAGGCTGGAGTGCAGTAGTGTGATCTCCACTCACTGCAACCTTTGCCTCCCAGATTCAAGGAATTATCCTGGCTCAGCCTCCTTAGTAGCTGGGATTACAGCACATGCCAACACACCAGGTAATTTTCGTATTTTTAGTAGAGACAGGGTTTCACGATGTTGGCCAGACTGGTCTCAAACTTCTCACCTCAAGTGAGCCACCTGCCTCGGCCTCCCAAAGTGCTGGGATTACAGGCATGAGCCACCTCACCTGGCCAACAGTTTACTGTTTGATAAGGAAATTAGTATGGCTGGCCTGCAGTGGAAACCAGGTGTTATTCATCAATACAATGGAATAATGACCCTAAAGGGTTTCAGAGCTCCTGGAGGCTGCCTCTCCCATCACAAGCCCAGACTGCAAAGTCCCGGAGAGCAGATCCTTTTACTGTCTCCATAGCTTTACCTTTTCCAGACTGTCATTAGTTGAAACCTTTTGGGATTATCCTTTCCTGTTTGCTTTTTTTGGTCTCTCTCTTTGATGCTGCAGTCTTTTCTCAAATGCTTGCTGATCAGTGGTTGTCGACTGATATTTAAGAAAGCAGCAATAAAAATCTTATTGGAAGCTCTGTGCATGGGAACAGAGCTAGGCAACTAGTGTCTTTTTTTTTTTTTTTTTTTTTTAATATAATTAGGAATCTGACTGTTATGCTGCAGATTCTCTGAATGCCAAATGCCATGGTCTTTTCTCTAAGGTCGTTCAGTTTCATTAGAGAAGAACTGACACCTGGCTGCTGTAAATTGTACACAAAGGGATGAACTGCCAGCTATGTATACAGCCTTTCAATTAAAATCCCTGTTTTCAGGCCCACGTCTCACTCCCACCTTTCATCATAGCTGGCATTGTCCAGACCAAGATACTCCAGGCTTCTGGAGAGAAAAAGCAACTCCTTCCTCTGAAGCATCACCTCCACGCATACTCCAGGCTGTGGCTTCCTCCACCATGCTCCATCAGTCACCATTCCTCCATTTACCTCTATCATCCAGAAATTAGATAATATCTTTCTTCTGCTGATTAACCTGATCTCACTGTCTTCATCATTATGTTCTTATACCTTTTTAAAATTTATTTATGGTTGGGGGTGGTGGCTTACGCCTGTAATCCCAGCACTTTGGGAGGCCAAGGCGAGCAGATCACCTGAGGTGAGGAGTTTGAGACCAGCCTGGCCGACATGGCAAAATCTTGTCTCTACTAAAAATACAAAAATTAGCTGGGCATGGTGGCAGGCACCTGTAATCCCAGCTACTCAGGAGGCTGAGGCAGGAGAATCACTGGAACCCAGGAGGCCGAGGTTGCAGAGAGCCGAGATCATGCCATTGCACTCCAGTCTGGGAGACAGAGCAAGACTCCGTGTCAGAAATATAAAAATAAATCAATAAAAAAAATAAAATTTATTTATGATCATTTTTAGCAGGGTCTCAGGAGGAAGTGGACATAAACACATGGTAAATCTGTCTAGTCTTTAACTGTTTTATTGTTTTTCTGGTAATTATCTTCATATCTCTATAGAATATACAGATTTTTCTATCTATTATTTATCAATTTTAGTCATTATCTACTGACTTCCTGTTATTTATACCACCCGAATACCCTCTTCTCATTTCCGTAATGTAACCATGTCACTAATTACATGTTCTCTATTCCTTACCTTTGTACCTTTGACTAATAGACTTATATTTTATATTCTCCTTTCTATATGTTAACTTCTGCCGTCTGCACTTTTATATTAACAAGGTTAATACTATTTTTTTTTTTAGATGAAGTTTTGCTTTTGTTGCCCAGGTTGAAGTGCAGTGGTGCAATTCCGGCTCACTGCAAACTTCCCCTCCTGGGTTCAAACGATTCTCCTGCCTCAGCCTCCCGAGTAGCTGGTATTATAGATGCCCGCCAGCACACCCAGCTAATTTTGTATTTTTAGTAGAGATGGGGTTTCACCATGTTAGCCAGGCTGGTCTCAAACTTCTGACCTCAGTTGATCCACACACCTCGGCCTCCCAAAGTACTGGGATTACAGGTGTGAGCCACTGCTCCTGGCTTGAAGTTTAATAATATTTCTATTCTGTTTATAGCCATAATATGTCACCCTGAGACAGGATTAATATAGGATGGTTACAGGAGAATAGAAAATTCCAGGCAGCAGTTTCACATGAATAGCAAAAATGAAACTGTTAAAATAGCTACATAATCTGGGGCTAAGTGTTTACACTATTGTAACGATATAAATATTGTTCCAGAAAGATCCAATTAACATAGTATGATTATATGTCTTTTCATTTTTTTTTGAGACAAGGTCTCACTCTTTCGCCCAGGCTGGCATGTAGTTGCATAATCACAGCTCACTGCAACCTTGACCTCTGGGGCTCAGGTGAGATCCTCCTGCCCCAGCCTCTTGAGTAGCTGGGACTACCGGGGTGTGCCACTTTGCCCAGCTAATTTTTTTGTACTTTTTGTAGAGACAGGGTTTCTCCGTATTGCTCAGGTTGGTCTCAAACTCCTGCCTCAGCCTACCAAAATGCTGGGAGTACAGGCATGGGCCACCATGACTGGCCCGTATTTCTTTTTTTGCACACTTTTTTTTTCTCCTGGAGTTTCTAATTGTTTTTCTTTTCTTCCTGCATTGCCTGACTTTATCACTTTAAGTTATTCCTAATTCTCAAGGAAAGTATAAAATCATTTGAATCCCCTTTTTCCCCAGATACCTTCTTCCTGGAGT
>NW_016108078.1:82031-84406 GCF_001604975.1 Cebus imitator | reverse complement strand
ATGACCCAATCACAATGAGGCTTAGGACTTTTGTTCAGCTTTTGAGAGAGGAGATGACCTGTCTTCCCTTGGATAAGAACAAAGAAGCATGTAGCCTGGTTGCTGCTGTTAGCCATCTTGTGAACATGTGGAAGGCCTACCTGAGGATGGAGCTGACAAATGGAGGAGGCAGAGCCAAGGGAATCATAGAAATGGAACCATATTCCGGATCATGCCATGCCTGAAGTCTCCCTGCCCGTGGACTCTTCAGTTAAGTGAGCCAATGAATTGCATTTACTGTTCAAGACAGCTTGAGTTGGGTTTTCTATTGCTTGCACCTGAAAGCATTCTAATTTATGTTTTTGGTTTTCTCATTCTGGAAAGGGGATGGGTGCATGTTTGGTTATATGAGGTATATTTGTACTGTATTAGGTGGAAGCTTTTTATTTTTTTAACTCATAAGTACAGGAGGAAGGCTATATGCGGATGTTGTACAACCAAAGGAGTGAACTCTGCTGTTCTCTAGCATCTAATTTCCCATGGTGTTTTTTGGGGGAATCCCTCCCAAATTGGGAGGCATGGCCCTTTTTCCCACTATGGAAACTGATGGTGGTCAGATACTTTCTTTCCCGGCCCGCCAGGCAACACGGGCTGAATACGCTGTTCATGGATTTGAATCTGGAACCAACAACAAAAAGAAGCCAGGAATGTACAGAATTACAAAAGGATGATAGATTGGGAGAATATATTTGTAATATTTAAAACTGACAAAAGATTAATAAATAGAAAAGGAAGATAGTTAACCTAATAGGAAAATGGGCATAGGATATGAATAATTTGTAGAAGGGGAAACATGAATATATAAGAGATATTTCAACTCTGCTAAGAGAAATGAAATTAATACCAAGAAGTCACTATAGGAAAGGTAACATATAGAAAGTTAGATATTATCAAGTGCTGATGAGGATGTGAGGAAAAGGACAACCGTGAGCGGGTATGTAAACTGGTACAGGGATTCCAGAGAGAGTTTGGCAGTACCCATGAAATTAAGTATGTGTATACCCTACAGCCCAGCAATCCCGCTTCTGGGCACATATTCCAGAGAAATTCTTATACACACGTCCTAAGAAAATATAGTTGAGGTTGTTCATTGCAGCGCTGTTTGTGGTAGTGAGGAATCACAAGCAATCAGGTGTTCATCACCATGGGATGGGGTAAGCAAACTGTCGTCTATTCATAGAACAGAAAACTACAAAACAATTAAAAGTAATAAGCGAGATATACATAGAGGCACATGGATAGGTCTCTGAAACCCAGTACTGAGTGAAAAAAGTAAGAAACAGGATGAGACTTGTAGCATAATTCATTTTGAAATGTTTTACATTATGAAAATGTAAAACAATATTGTGTATTTTCATGGATATACACATAAATAAACATATGAAAGACGGTTGAAAGTATACATATATGAATTACACTAAGAGGCTAAGTGTAATTAAGATGGGCAGGAGAACGGGAGTGAGGATAGCGACTGATGGGGAAGAATAATAAGACAAATAAGGGAAAAAAGCAGCCTTCAGTGAACTGGTGATGATGTGCTATGAATTGCAGATTATGATGAACTCAACTCTGAAGTCCACAGCAAATAAACCAAAACAACAGATGCCAGGACAATTAGAGCTCCTTTGCAGTGGCATGTGCTGGTAGGAGAAGATCCACTGGTAGGAGCAGTGGGGGTAGCAGTATGAGCAGCGGCCTTATAGCCAGGCTGTTCCCACATTGGGCCCTTAGCTGTGGCTCCTCCTGCCTACCTTCCCCACTCCCACTCCGTGTTTTCAGCCTGATTCTTCAGACTTCTGTGAGCTAACTGATAACTTCACAATAAATCCCTTTTCTGTTAACTACAGTTCACTTCTGTTACCTGCATCCAAGAACCCTGATACATCATTCATTTTGTTGGAGAACATCCTTAAGTAACTTCTCTTCCTTTTCCTGTATATACCTACCTATGATAAAGTAACTTCTTAACCCATTTATGCCTGAGGTGGCAATTTTTTGAAATTTTGCGATCAGACCTTGGCCACGACCTTGAGCAGTGCGATATAAATAATTCCTACATGCTTAGTATTCCAATCATGGAATACCAGGCATAAAGAAAGGTAAATTTGGGGTTCTTTGCATGTCTGAAAATGTAGTTGTTATTTTACCTTCGTACTGACGGTTTAGCTTTGCCCCGCGCGGCTGCTTTGTCGGCGCCCCGGAGCCGCGGTTCTCCGTACAAAATACACCGGTCCGGGTGCCCTTTTGGCTGGCGATTGGAGCCACGGGAAGTCGCCCATTCGCCGGTTCAAAAAGGGGACTGAGCAGAGAACCAGGACAGTAGATTCCAGGGCAAA
>NW_016108078.1:70166-76204 GCF_001604975.1 Cebus imitator | reverse complement strand
ATTCTCCTGCCTCAGCCTCCTGAGTAACTGGGATTACAGGGATCCGTCACCACTCCCGGCTAATTTTTGTATTTTAGTAAAGACGAGGTTTCACCATGTTGGCCAGGCTGGTCTCAAACTCCTGACCTCGTGATCCGCCCACCTTGACCTCTGAAAGTGCTGGGATTGCAGCTGTGAGCCCCACCCAGCCTGAGTGGCATCTTTCTGGGGGCCCCACTTCCACTGCACCTCACAAGATAAGACTCGCTGACTTGGATTCCAGCCAGCTACTGGCAACAGGGTGGAGCCTGCCTGAGACCAGACTGAGCCCCCTTGAAGATGGGCAGGCCTCATCTCTGTTGTTTGGTCGGCTCAGCTCTTTCAGCCTGGGGGCTTTGGAGAGTCCAAACGGCCCAGACAAGAAGAGTCCCCCAAACAGTGTACCACAGCAGCTTTGCCAGATTGTGGCCAGACTGCTTCTTTATGTGGGGCCCGATCCATTCTTCTTCACTGGGTGGGACATCCCAGCTAGGCCCTCCAGCCACACCCACCCGCGCTTATCAGGGACAGAATTCTGATCTCTCCCTGGTTCGGTGTCTGAGGGAGGGGAAGGCCACCACCCGTGTGGGTTGAATGACTCAGCCATTCCAGCCTGCAGGCTCTGGAAATCCAAATGGCTCAGAGGAGAAAGGGTATCCCCGGCAGCTCAGCACAGCAGCTTTGCCAGATCGTGGGCAGACTGCGCCATCCATTCCTCCTCACTGAGTGGCACCTCCCAGCCAGGCACTCCAGCCACACCCACCCTCACGTATTAGGCACAGAGCTCTGATTTCTCCCTGGGAAGGAGTACCTGGGGGAGGAGAGGGGAGGGCTGCCACCTGGGTTGGTTGGAGGACGACTTAGAGGTTCCAGCCCATGCGCTTTGGAGAGCCTAAGCTGACAGGGGCAGAGGCAGTTTCCTACCACAACGCAGCTGCTTTGTCAAGGCCTGGCCAGGCTTCTTCTGTAAGTGGGACCCCGATCTACTCCTCCTCGCAGGGCAGGTCCTCCCAGCCGGGTCCTCCAAATTGGGGCCTCTGGCCACCCCTCACTAACATTCTACAGGGCCAGCAGAGCTCTAATTTCTCCCTGGGATGGAGTGCCTGAGGGGCAGGGCAGGCCACCACCTTGGCTGCCTGGGCTTCTCAGCCGGTCGAGTTTGTGGGTCTTCGAGAGCCCAAACCAACTGGGGACTGAAGGGATCCCCAACACAGCACAGGTGCCCTACCAAAGAGCAAACCCCTGGTCCTGTTCCTCCTGACTGGATGAGATCTCCCAACCCGGATCTCCTGCCACCTCCAATAGGTGCGCTCGGGGTGGAGATAAGCCAGTAGGCCCCTGGGACGGAGCTTCCAGAGGAAGGTGCAGGCTGTCATCTTTGCTGTTTTACCAGTGATACCTCCAGGTACAGGAAAACCCAAGGTAACTAGGATCTGGAGTGGAGCCCACAGCAGCCCTATGGAAGAGTGGGAAGATTCTAAAAAGAAAAACAAACAAACAACAACAACAACAACAAACGCAAAAACCCCATCCAATGGTCAGCAACCTCAAAGATCAAGGGTAGATAGTCCAATAAAGATGAGAAAGAATCAATGCAAAAATGCTGAAAACTCAAAAAGCCAGAGTGCCCTTCTTCCTCCAAATGACTGAAACACCTCTCCAGCAAGGGCTCAGAACTGGGCTCCTATTCAAAACAGTAAGTTCTGGCCAGGGCAATGAGACAGGAGAAAGAAATAAGGGATATTCAAATAGGAAGAGAGGAAGTCAAACTATCTGTGTTTGCAAGTAACGTGATCTTATATCTAGAAACGCCACTGTCTCAGTCCCAAAGCATCTTAAGCTGATAAGCAACTTCGGCAAAGTCTCAGGATACATAATCAATGTGCAAAAGTTACTAGCATTTCTATACACCAATAACAGGCAAGCAGAGAGCCAAATCATGAATGAACTCCCATTCACAATTGCTATGAAAAGTATAAAATACCTACGAATACAGTGAACAAGGGAAATGAAGGGCCTCTACAAGGAGAACTGCAAACCACTGCTTAAGGAAATTAGAGAGGACGCAAATAAATGGAAAAACATTCCATGCTCATGGAGAGGAAGAATCAGTATTCTGAAAATGGCCGTACTTCCCAAAGCAATTTATAGATTCAGTGCTATTCTCATTAAACTACCATTGACATTCTTCACAGAATTAGAAAAAACTATTTTAAAATTCATAACTGAAAAGAAAGCTGGAATAGCCAAGACAATCCTAAGCAAAAAGAACAAAGCTGGAGGCATCATGATACCTGAGTTCAAACAATACCACAAAGCTACAGTAATCAAATCAGTGTGGTACTGGTACCTAGACCAACAGAACAGAATAAAGAACCCAGAAATAAGACCACACACCTACAAAAAACCTGACAAAAACAAGCAATGGGAAAAGTATTCCCTATTTGATAAATGGTACTGGAGAACAGGCTAGAAATACGTAGAAAATTGAAAGTGGACATATACAAAAATCAACTCAAGATTGATTAAAGACTTAAACGTAAAACCTCAAACTCTAAACTCTGGAGGAAAATCCAGGCAATACCATTTAAGACATAGTGATGGGCAAGGATTTCATGATGAAGTTGCCAAAAACAATTGCAACAAAAGCAAAAATTGACAAATGCAATCTAATCAAATGAAAAAACTTCTGCACAGCAAAAGAAACTATCAGCAGAGTGAAAAGACAGACTACAGAATTGGAGAAAATTTTTGCAATATATCCATCTGACAAAGGTCTAATATCCAGCATCTACAAGGAACTTAACAAATTTACAAGAAAAAAACAAATAACCCCATTAAAAAGTAGGCAAAAGACATGAACAGACACTTCTCAAAAGAAGACATACATGAGGCCCACAAACATGAACAAAAGCTCAACATCACTGATCATTAGAGAAACGCAATTCAAAACCACAATAAGATATTATCTCACACCAGTCAGAATGGTTATTATTAAAAAGGCAAAAAACAACAGGTGCTGGTGAAGTTGTGTAGAAAAAGGAACACTTTAGGCCAGGTGCGGTGGCTCTTGCCTATAATCCCAGCACTTTGGGAGGCCGAGGTGGGTGGATCGTGAGGTCAGGAGTTCAAGAGCAGTCTGGCCAAGATGGTGAAACCCCATTTCTACTAAAAATACAAAAATTAGCTGTGAGTGGTGGCAGGCACCTGTAATCCCAGCTACTCAGGAAGCTGAGGTAGAGAACTGCTTGAATCCAGGAGGCAGAGGCTGCAGTGAGCTAAGATCACGCCACTGCATTCCAGCTGGGGCGACAAAGCAAGACTCTGTCTCAAAAAAAAAAAAAAAAACAATAGAAAGAAAAAAGAGAGAGAAAGAAAGAAGGAAAGAAAGAAAGAAAAAGGAACACTTTTACACTGTTGGTGGGAGTGTAAATTAGTTCAACCATTGTGGAAGACAGTATGGCAATTCCTCAAAGACCTAGAAATACCATTTGGCCCAGCAATCTCATTACTGGGTATACACCCAAAGAAATAGAAATCATTCTATTGTAAAGATAAATGCACATGTATGTTCATTGCAGCACTATTCACAATAGCAAAGACACGGAATAAATCTAAATGCCCATCAATGATAGACTGGGTAAAGAAAATGTGGCACATATACACCATGGAATACTATGCAGCCATAAAAAGGAACGAGATCATGTCCTTTGCAGAGACGTGGATGAAGCTGGCAACCATTATCCTTAGGAAACTAACCAGGAACAGAAAACCAAATACTGCATGTTCTCACTTATAAGTGGGAGCTGAATGATGAGATTACATGGACACATGGTGGGGAGCAAAATGTCCGGCCTGGACATATTATTAATTAAAATGCATAATTTACGTTAGGGTTCATTCTGTGTTGTACCTTCTATAGGTTATGACAAATGTAATGTGTAATGACTTGTGTCCACCATTACAGTATCAAACCTTAAATGTTACCTGTGTTTCACCTACTCTCTCCCTATTACCACTTCTGAATCTCTCTGAACCACTAACCTTTTAACTGTCTTCATAATTTTGCCCTTTCTAGAATGTCATATAGTTGAAATCACAGTATGTGGCCTTCTCAGATTGGCTTCCTTCACTTAGAAATCTGAAGTTGAAATTCATCCAATTTTTTAATGGCTTGATAGCTTATTTCTTTTTAGTATTGAATAGTATTCCATTGTATGGATGTACCAACAGCTTGTTTATCACTATTGAAGGACATCTTGCTGGCATCCAAGTTTTGACAATTATGGATAAAGCTGCTATAAAAAATCTCATGTGAGGGTTTTTGTATGGATGGAAGTTTTGAACTCATTAGGGTAAATACCAAAGAGTGTGATTATAGCATCATGTGATAAGAGTATGTTTAGTTTCATAAGAAACTGCCAAACTGTATTCCAAAGTGGTTGTACCATTTTGCATTCCCACCAGCAATGAATGAGAGCTCCTGTTGCTTCACATCCCCATCAGCAATCGGTGTTGTCAGTGTTTTGGATTTTAGCTATTATATAGGTATGTAGTGGTAATTGCAAATTAAAATAACAATGAGAAACCACCACACATATATTAGAATTGGTCTATGTAGCTGTCTTTATGTCAGTACCATACTGCTTTGATTATTGTAGCTATGTAATATGTTTTGAAATCAGGAAGTGGGAGAAATACAACTTTGTTCTTTTTTAAAAGATTGTTTTGGGTATTTGGGGTCCCTTGAAATATTAATTTCAGGATAAATTTTTCTATTTCTGCAAAAAATACTGTTGTGACTTTGATAGTGATTGCAATAAATCTGTAGATCACTTTGTGTACTATTGACATTTTAACAATATTATTTTCCAATCTATGAACACAAGATGGCTTTCCATTTACTTGTGTCTTTTTCAGTTTTCTTCAGCAACACTTTGTAGTTTTTTGTTTGTTTGAGACAGAGCCTCAATCTGTTGCCCAGGCTGGAGTGCAGTGGGATGAGCTTGGCTCAATGCAACCTCTACCTTTGGAGTTCAAGCTATTCTCCTGCCTCAGACTCCTGAGTAGCTGGGATTACAGGCACGCATCACCACACCTCACTAATTTTTGTATTTTTAGGAGAGATGTGGTTTCACCATGTTGGCCAGGCTGGTCTCAAACTCCTGACAGGTGTGAGCCACTGCATCTGACCTTTTGATGCTATTCTAAATGGAATTTTAAAATTAATTTCCTTTTCAAATTGTTCATTGTTAGTGTAGAGAAATGAAACTGATTTTTGTGTGTTGATTTTGTATTCTGCAACTTCACTAAATTTATTTTTTCGTTCTAACAGATGTGTGTGTCTCTGTGTGTATGTGTGTCTGTGTGTGTAATCTTTATGGTTGTCTGCATATAAGATCATATAATTTGTGAATAGACATAACTATTTCTTCTTTTCTAATCTGGATGCCTCTTATTTCTTTTTCTTTTCTAATTGCTCTGGCTAGAACTTCCAATACAATGTTGAATAGGAGTGATGATAGTGGGAATCCTGTTTGTTTCTCATCTTATAGAAAAACTTTTGAATCTTTCACCATTAAGTATGATGTTAGCTATGGGTTTTTCATAGATGGCCTTTATTATCTTCAGGTATTTTCCTGCTCTTCCTAGTTTATAGTTTTTTTAAATCATAAATGGCTGTTAAATTTTGTCAAATGTTTTTCTGCATTAGTTGAGGTGATAATGTGGATTTTTTCCATTATTCTGCTAATGTGATTTATTACATTGATTGATTTTCATATGTTGAACCAAACTTGCATTTCAGTAATAAATTCACTTGTCATGATGTGTAATTCTCTTAATATGCTGTAGAACTCTGTTTGCTAGTATTTTGTTGAATATTTTTGAATCAATATTTATCAAGGATATTGGTCTATAGTTTTCTTGTAGTGCCTTTGTCTGGCTTTGGTATCAAGGTAATGCTGGTCTCATTAAATGAGCTTGGAAGGCTTCCCTCCTCTTCAGTTTTTTTTTTTTTT
>NW_016108078.1:66400-68491 GCF_001604975.1 Cebus imitator | reverse complement strand
TTTTTTGAGACAGAGTCTTATTCTGTCGCCCAGGCTGGAGTGCAGTGGCGCAATCTCGGCTCACTGCAACCTCCCCCTCCTGAGTTCAAGTAATTCTCCTGCCTCAGTCTCCCAAGTAGCTGAGATTACAGGTGCACACCACCACGCCTGGCTAATTTTTTGTATTTTTAGGAGAGATGGGGTTTCGCTCTGTTGGCCAGGCTGGTCTCGAACTCTTGACCTCAGGTGATCTACCTGCCTCGGCCTCCCAAAGTGCTGGGATTCAAGGCGTGAGCCGCTGCGCCTGGCCTCCATTCAATTCTATCAATGTTTATTTTATATATTTAGGAGAGCTGATATTTAATGAATATGTTGATAATTGTTCTACTTCTTGGTGCATTGACCTTTTTATCATTATCTAATGTCCTACTTTGTCTCTTGTAACAGTTGTTGCCTTAATGTCTATTTTGCCTTATATTTGTATACCATCTCTGCTCTCCTTTGGTTAGTCTTTGCATGAAATATCTTTCTTAAAAAATTCATTGTCGTAAGAACACAATATGAGATCTACTCTCAGCAAATTTAAAGTGTACAATACAGTATTGTTAACTATATACGTGATGTTATACGGGATATCTCTACAACTTATTCATCTTGCATAACTGACACTTGATACCCATTAAATAGCAACTCATTTCCCCTTTTCCCAATCCCTGACCACCGCCATTCTATTATCTGGTTTTATGATTTTGATTATCTTAAATATCTCATATAAGTAGAATCACACAGTATTTGTCTTATCGCTGGCTTATTTTGTTTAGCATAATGTCCTCAAAGTTCATTCATGTTGTCATATGTGGCAAGATTTCCTCCATTTTTAAGGCTGAATAATATTTTATGATATGTGTATACCACAGTTTATTTATTCATTCATCCATTGATGGACATTTAAGTTGTTTCCATATCTTGGTCGTGAATAATGATGTGATGAGCGTGGGAGTGCAAATATCTCTCCAAGTTCCTGATTTCAATTCTTTGGAATCAACAGCTGGAGATAGAATCGTTGGATGATATGGTAGTTCTCACCATGAGTATATTTGTTGTGGGCTTTTCATTATCACCTTTATTACATCGAGGTATTTTTCTTCTATTCCTAGTTTGCTGAAATATTTTATCATGAAAATGTATTAAATTTTTTAAAAAAATTAAAAAAATATATTTTAAATCCAGAGGGTATGTGTGCTTGTTTGTTACATGGATATTACATGTGGGGGTTGGGCTTCTTATGTACCCATCACCCAAATACTGGACCTTATATCTAACAGGTAATTTTTCAACCCTCAACCCCCTCCCAGCCTCCCTCTTTTTGAAGTCCTCAGAGTCTATTTTCTCCGTTTTTATGTCCATGTTACCCTTTGTTTAGCTTCCATTTAATAAGTGAGAAATGCAATATTTGAGTTTCTGTTTCTTTGTTAGTTCACTTAAGATAATGGCCTCCAGCTGCATCCATGTTGCTGCAAAGGAAATGATTTCATTGTTTTTTTATGATTGCATAGTATTCCATGGTGTATCTATATCACATTTTCTCTTTTTTAACTTTTATTCTAAGTTCAGCGGTACATGTTCAGGTTTGTTATATAGATAAACTTGTGTCATGGGTATTTGTTGTACAGATTCTTTCATCACCCAGGTATTAAGCCTATTACCCGTTATTTATTTTTCCCAATTCTCTTTTTCCTTCCATCCTCCACCACGCAATAGGCCCCAGTGTCTGTTGTTCCTCTCTGTGTTCATGTGTTCCTATTTAACTCCAACTTATAAGTAAGAACATTCAGTATTTGGTTTTTTGTTCCTGCATTAGTTTGCTAAAAATAATGGCCTCCAGCTCCATCCATGTTCCTGCAAGGGACATGTTCTTGTTCTTTGTTATGGCTGCATAGTATTCCATGGTGTCTATGTACCACATTTTCTTTATGTGGTCCACCATTGATGGGCATTTAAGTTGATTCCATGTCTTTGCTATTGCAAATAGTGCTGCAGTGAGCATACATGTGCATGTGTCTTTATGATAGAATGACTTATATTCTTTTGGGAATACACCTAGTAATGGGA
>NW_016108078.1:59717-64475 GCF_001604975.1 Cebus imitator | reverse complement strand
AGCTGGAGTTACAGGCATGTGCCACCATGCCTGGCTAATTTTGTAATTTTAGTAGAGAGGGGGTTTCTCCATGTTGGTTAGCATGGTCTAGAACTCCCGACCTCAGGTGATCCACCCACCTCAGCCTCCCAAAATGCTGGGATTTACAGGCATGAGCCACTGCACCCAGCCAAATAAACTCTTCTTCTAGGTTATCTAGTTTGCTGGCATATAATTGTTCACAGTAGTCTCTTATGATCCTTTTTATTTCTGTTGTGTTAGTTGTAATGTCTCTTCTTTCATTTATGATTTTATTTGAGTCTTCAATCATTTTTAGTCAATTTTGCTTACATTTTAAAAAACAATTTTTAGTTTTGTAAATTTTTTTCTATTGATTTTTCTATTTTCCAGTTTGTTTATTTCTGCTCCAATTATTGTTATTTCTTTCCTTCTGCTAATTTTGGGCTTAGTTTCTTTTTTTCTAGCTCTTTGAGTTGAAAGACAGGTTGTTTATTTGAGATATTTTTTTCTTTTCTAATGTAAGCATTTCTTCCTATAAACTTCCCTCTCGGTACTGTATTTGCTGCATTTTATTAGTTAGCCTATGTTTTGTTCTCATTTTCATTTGACTTGTGGTATCTTCTCATTTCTTTTTTGATTGCTTTGACTCAATGGCTGTTCCAACAGTGTGTTGTTTAATTTCCGCATATTTGAAAATTTTCAGTTTTCTTCTGCTATTGATTTCTAGTTTTCTTTCACTATTATCAGAAAACTTATCCGCTATGATTTCAATCTTAAATTTGCCCAGAAATGTTTTTGACTTAACATGTGATCTATGTTCGAGGATCTTCCATTTAAAAAAAAAAAGTGTATTCTACTATTGTTGAGTGGAATATTCCGTATATGTCTCTTAGGTCCATTTGGTCTATGGTGTTATTTAAGTCCTCTCTTTCCCTTTTGATCTTCTATCTGGGTGTTTTATCCATTATTGAAAGTGGGATATTGAAGTCTCTGACTATTTTTGTATTGCTGTCTATTTCTTCCTTCAGCCTGTCAATGTTTGCTTTATGAAATTAAATGAACTGATGTTGGGTGCATATATATTTGTAATGATTATATCTTTCTGGTGGATTAGTCTTTTTATCATTATATAAGGTTCTTCTTTGTCACTTGTGACAGTTTTCGACTTCAATTATTATTTGTCTGATATGAGTATTGCCACCCCTCCTTTCTTTTGTTTGCCAATTGCCTGAGATTTTTTTTCCATGCCATCACTTTCAGTCTCTGTGTGTCCTTTAATCTAAAGTGAGTTTCTTTCAGACACTGTGTAGTTTGCTCTTTTCTTTTTTTCTATGTTCAGTTACTGTATGTCTTTTCATTGGAGAGTTTAGTTCATTTACATTTATAAGGTAGTTATTGATAAAGGATAACTTACAATTGCTACTTTGTTAACTGTTTTGTGTTAGTATTGTAGTTCTTTTTTCTGTCTTTTCTTCTCCAGTTGTTTCTTTTTGTTTGTTTATTTTTTGTATTGATATGATTTGATTTTTTTTCCTCTGTTTCTTTTGTGTTTCCTCTGCAGATATTTTTGTTTTTGGCATTACCTTGGAATTTATATACATTTTAAATTTTGATTTGGAGTCTTGCTCTATTGCCCAGGCTGGAGTGCAGTGGTGTGATCTCAGCTCATTGCAAACTCCGCCTCCTGGGTTCAAGCAATTCTCCTGCCTCAGCCTCCAGAGTAACTGGGATCTTAGGGGCCCGCCACCACACGCAGCTAATTTTTTGTAGTTTTAGTAGAGACGGGGTTTCACCATATTGACCAGGCTGGTCTTGAACTCCTGACCTGAGGTGATCTGCCTGCCTCAGCCTCCCAAAGTGCTGGAATTACAGGTGTGAGCCACTGTGCCTGGCCTAAAATATTTTATAACAGCCTATTTTAAGCTGATAACAACTTAAATTCAACTGTATATATATCTGCTACATCCTAACTTCTCCACTCCATATATTTTATTGTCTTATTGTCAAGATATCTACCTATTCACATTGTGTACATTTAAATATATTTTTAGTTATTATTTTTAATATTTTAGTTTTTTAAACTCATACTGGAATTAAAAGTGGCTTACCCACCATCATTACAGTAATATAATTTTCTGTACTTGTCTATATATTTACCTTTATCAATGTGTTTCATACTTTCCTATGCTATCATGTTTATGTTTAGCATACTGTTATTTCAACTTGAATAACTCTGTGGCATTTCTTGTAAGGAAGGTCTGGTACTGATGAAATTTCTCAGCTTTTATTTTCTGAGAAAGTCTTTATTTTTGAAGGACTATATTGCAATATGTAGTAGTCCTGGTTGGAAGGCTTTTTGGTTTTTTTCAACACTTTGTGTATATCATCTCATTCTTTTCTGGGCTACATAATTTCCTTTTCATTTTAACTTTTTAAACTTTTTTATTGTTAATTGAAAAATTAGAATTGTGTATATTTATGGGGCACAGTATGATGTTATATGTATACAGTGTGAAATAATTAGATCAAGTAAACTGACGTATCCATCACCTCAAATATTTATCAACTTTTGTAGTGAGAAAATTTGAAATTTACTCTCTTAGCAATTTTGAAATATGCAATACATTATTATTAACTATACTCACCACGCTGTGCAATAGATCTCAAAAAAATTTAATCCTCCTGTCTAAGTGAAACTGTATTTGTTGACTAACATCTCTCAATTCCCCTTAACCCCTGGCCCCTGGTAACCACTATTCTATTCTATTCTCTGCTTCTATAAGTTTGATAGTTTTAGATTCCACATATAGGTGAGATCATGCAGTACTTGACTTTCTGTGCCTAGCATATTTAGGTAGCCTCCAGGTTCATCTTTTTTATTGTAAATGGCAGGATTTCCTTCTTTTGAAATACTAAATAGTATTTCATTGTGAATATGTACATTCTCTTAATCCATTCATCTGTTGATGGACATTTAGGTTGATTCCATATCTTGGCTATTGTGGATAATGTTGCAATAAATATGGAAGTGCAGATATCTCTTTGATGTACTGATTTCAAATCCTTTGGCTATATACCGAGTAGTGGGATTTCTAGATCATATGGTAGTTGTTATATTTTTAGTTTGTAGAAGAACTTCTACACAATTTTCCATGATGACTCTACTAATTTACATTCCCACCAACAACATACAAGGGTTGCCCTTTCTCTGCATCCTTGTCAACACTTGTTATTTTTTGTCTTTTTGATACTAGCCTTTCTGGCAGGTGTGAGATGATACCTCATTCTGCCTTTAATTAACATTTACATAATGGTTAATGATTTTGTGCATTTTTTCACATATCTGTTGACCATTTGTATGCACACACATCTCTCAAGAACAAATAATAATTTTCAGTGACAGTCTAGTCCAAACCCATGTTAAGGATAAACAGTTAACTCAGTGGAAGCATAATATTGTTAAGGGTCATGGAGATTTTGTTAAGGTCACTACACAGAGCATTTAACATTTTAATCATAGTAGGTAATATTTGCTGAGTGCTTACTCTGTATTGGGCACTAGAATTATCTTCATTTCATAAAAAGGGAAAATAAGGCTTCCAGGTGTCATTCACTCAGGGTCACAAAGCTAATAAATGGAAGAGGAAATGGCACCAGGACTGTCTAACCGTTGTCAACCCACATAACTACATCACAGAGCGGTCCTGGTTTCCACCAGTCACATTCAGATTAATAGCGGTAGCAAACTTTAAGATCAGTGGGGATATCTGCAATACCTTAGTTTAAGTAATAAGGCTATTCTGGTAAGTTTGCTTCCACGGTGAATTGACATTGTTTCCTCTGGAGACAGAAAATTTCTACCAGCTTTTATTTTTTAAATGCTTTTTTCATAAAACCATAACACTAATTTTTTTTTTAGGCGGAGTCTTGCTCTGTCGCCCAGACTGGAATGCAGTGGCGCAATGTCAGGTCACTGCAGCCTCCGCCTCCCAGGTTCAAGCAATTCTGCTTCAGCCTCCTGAGTAGCTGGGATTACAGGCACACGCCACCATGGCCGGATAATTTTTGTATTTTTAGTAGAAACGGGGTTTCACTCTATTGATCAGGCTGGTCTCAAACTCCCGAACTCATGATCCAACTGCCTCAGCCTTCCAAAGGGCTAGGATTACAGGTGTGAGCCACCATGCCCGGCCAACACTTAAATTTTTAGTTTTTATCAAAGTAACATATGCACATCATTAAAAAAATAAAATACTACTAAAGGGCTCATAATAAAACCTAGCAATATCCTATATTCTTCCCACTGCATGCCCTGTGCCCTAGAGGAAACACTTTCAACACTTTTAGCTGTTTCTTCAGAATTTACCATTCCCAAATCCCTTCTTCTTTGTCACCTCCAATTTAGAGGCTAAACAACCAGCTGTTTGCTTTCTTACCCTCCTTTGTAGCTGAAGATGGCTACATTACCCAGCTATAGCCAATGAGATGTTTGCTGGGGCCCTTTTACTTTCCTGAACAAAGAGACATACACAGCTAATGCCCTCCCTTCCTTCTTTCTGCTTTGAATATATTTTGAATATAGTCATGCTGTCTGGAGCTGTGACAGCCATCGTGTGACCATGTGGGGATTAGCATGAGGACGAAGACAACATGTTAAGGAAGAAAGTCAGAAAGAGCCTGATTTCTTGATAACATCATTGAGCAGCTAAACCCATGCCACACTTCCTGTTAACTGAAAATAAATAAATAAATGAAAGG
>NW_016108078.1:46501-59687 GCF_001604975.1 Cebus imitator | reverse complement strand
TGGGTGTTTTGTTTGTTGTTTAGTTATGGTTGGAAAGAGTTTTAAGTGATGGGCCACCACGATTCTTCATCATATTCTTCATATTACTATTTTTCTAACTTAGCAATTTGAGATATTATCTTTTGAAATCTCCTTATAATAGAAGAACATTTATCTCTTTTTCATCCCCTATTTTCCCTCCATTTATTTATTTCTTTAGTAAATCAGTAGTCACTACAAAGACATGTACTATAATTACCTTTAACATTTTTTAAGATAGGGCTGGGCGCGGTGGCTCACACCTGTAATCCCAGCACTTGGGGAGGCGGAGGCAGTAGACGCGAGATCAGGAGTTTGAGACCAGCCTGACCAACATGGTGAAACCCCATCTCTACTTAAAAAACAAAACAAACAAACCAAAAAAACCCACAAAATTAGCCTGGTGTGGTGGTGCGCACCTGTAGTCCCAGCTATTCAGGAGGCCAAGGGAGGGAGGCGGAGGTTGCAGTGTGCCGAGATCACGCCATTGCACTCCAGCCTGGGCAACAGAGAGATTCCGTCTCAAAAAAAATTTTTTTAAGTATTTCTGGCTTTAATAATTGCTTGATTTTTTCCCACTTGAATACACCTAGCCTTTGTTTTTCACATTTGGTTTATCAGCTCATTTATAAACCTATTAGCATATTTTTTCATAAATGTGCAAACATATCAGCCCATTGATTTAAAAACACAATAAAATGCTGACTCGGAGCTCTGTGTAAGAAGGGGTTTGTCAGGTCCACTACTGGAGTTCCCTTTAGGGTGACTGGGTGGAGACTTGCATAATCTGCCAGAGGACCTCTAAGTACAGAATGTGGAGGCCATTGCTCTGGGACTCTGATTTCTTTGGAGAACTCTGATATTTTGCTGGAGTGTAGATACTTGGCTCTTGTGATTTCTACCCATGCAGTAAGGGGAAAGTGGAGGGAGATCAACTGTTTTAACACACGCTTTGAGTTAGCCCCTATTTGAGGCTTTACGTCTTGCTCCCACCATCAGGATACCTTTACTGCACCTCTCCAGAATTTGGCAGGGTAGATCAGCTCTCTCCCAGTGGATCTCTTCCTACATGTGGACTCTGTTCATGCCTTTCCCTGCTCTGATTTCTCAGTTACCACCCCTCCCGCCCCTCTCTTCTTGCCAGAAAGTTATCAAAATCTCTTTACCACTGATGGGAACTCCTCCAGCTTTCTTTGGAGTTGTGAGTTTATACCCTTGATCCTTCTATTTTGTAGAGTCTTAGGAGTTAGAGGAGACAAATACATTCCACCTTCTTGAACAGCAGTACTATCTGAATTTTAACTGCTGCAGATTTTCTGAATACACCAAGTTTGTACACCAACATTTGTGAACCATTGGCAATAGAAAAAGCCTGGGTTTGGAAATCTTATGGGTTTGGGTTTGAATTCTGACTTTTTTTTTTTTTTGAGACAGAGTTTCCCTCTTGTCACCCAGGCTAGAGTGCAATGGCGTGATCTCAGCACACTGCAACCTCTGCCTCAGTCTCCCGACTAGCCGGGATTACAGGCACCTACTACCGCACCCAGCTAATTTTTTTTTGTATTTTTAGTAGGGTCAGGGTTTCACCATGTTGGCCAGGCTGGTCTCAAACTCCTGACCTTAGATGATCTGCCTGCTTCAGCCTCCCAAAGTTCTGGGATTACAGCTGTGAACCACCACGCCCGGCCAAATTCTGACTCTTTGGACCTCCTTGCTCAATTCATATCCATGGGCCTCAATTTTCTTCTCTATAAAATAATGTTCCAGGTAAAATACAGTCCCAGGTAGAACAGTCATGTCTACCTGATAGGGTTCTGGGAAAATTTCCTTAGATACTATATACAAAGCATCCAACACAGGGCTTGGCATACAGTAGGTGTCAAAAAAATAGAAGTGATCACTTTTTTTTTTTTGAGACGGAGTCTCGCTGTGTCACCCAGGCTGTAGTGCAGTGGCGCGGTCTCGGTTCACTGCAACCTCCACCTCCCTCCCACCTTCAAGTGATTCTCCTGCCTCAGCCTCCTGAGTAGCTGGGAGTAGTGGCGCATGCCACCACACCCGACTAATTTTTTTGGAGTGATCACTTTTTAATGGGAGCAGGCAGCAAATGTGATTGGAAAGATTTGAATCAGGATTTTGGAGGGCCTGGAATGCCAGGACGTCTTGTGACACCGAGAAACCTTGACCATCTTCTGAAAATCTATCAGATTGTTCCCTCAGTCTGGTCTGAGGAGGGAGCAAGAAGTTCTTGGCCCAGCAGCTCTTGGGTTAAAATCTTCATCTGCATCTGAGTTATTTGTAACTGTTGTCATAGCAACCAGTTTGGCAATTGAGCCAGTGCTGCAAGCTCCTGACAGTGTGGAGTGGAGGGCAGTGAAAAAAGATGGAAGATTCAGAATTGGGGTCATCTGTAACTAGCATCTTACTTTTCTGATTTATCTGAAGCTTCCAGATTAAGATGAAGGTGAGAGTCCTTCAGGGAAAGTCATTGGATGTTAGAGACTCTCCTCTCCAATCTGGAGATTTTAGCTATCTCTGATGTGAAAATAAGCTGTGAAAGGTCCAGCAGCTGACTCAAGGACACAGCAAGGTAGGAATGGAGACAGGACTAGGCTTTTGAAAAAGGACTTAGGGTCATGGAACTGAAGCATAACAAACTGGGAGGGGACCTTTGGAAATGTTTCCTCCACCTCCCCACTGACACGCACATGCCTTTTTGTGTTGTTCATATGAGGAACCTGGACCCAGAGTGGTTCAGAACAGACTCAGCCTCACACAGCAATGCTGGTGCTGACTTGAGATCAAAACCCAGAGGACTCGGGCCTCACAGACCTGAGTGCTTCCTGAGGAGGTGGCAGTCTAGGAGCCAAAGTCCAGAGATGCCCCTGTCTGCTGACTGTCAAGACAGGGCCTCCCAGAGCAAGACTGATTTGACTGCCTTGACTTCTGACTGCCTTGGCCTTTGGCCTCCTCAAATCCAACATGCATGTGTCCAGGTCACATTTCCCCTCCATCGCGTCCTCCTTTGTCAGCATGTATGTGTGTCCTCCTGCCTGTGGCATCACTATTGCCCAAATGGCAGCCCGGCCCCACCCCACCCTGGACCAAAGACACCTGCCACATGCTTCCCACCCATATTGCCTACAGGGCTAGGCATTTCTTGAACATTCTCTTATGTAATTCATTCCTCCCAATTATCATTCTCCATCTCCCAGTTTAGCAGGTGGAAACCTAAAGGACCAGAGAAAGATAGTGACTGGCCCAAAGTCACACAGTGAGTCTTAGCCCGGATCCTTCCTCCTCATAATGATCCTCCTCATTTTACATGTTTCTGCCCATTCCATCCCACACTGATTTCTCAGCCCTCAGAGTTCCTCTGGTACTTATCTTTGTCTTAATCACCCCCTTAAACTTGTGCAATTTCCTCTGTGTTCTCTGCCTTATGTGCAGCCTAAAATCCCCGTCTCCTCGTAGCTGATCCACCAAGTCTAGTTGATTTGCTCCTTTCTGCCTTTCAAATCCACCTTCTTTCCTCATCCTCTGCCACTGTCCTGTTCAGTCTCAAAACCCCTTAAATGAACAACCTCAAGTCTACTCCCTAGCCCCCTGCTTCCAGAGTGGCCATTCATTGCATGAATTCAGGTGCATAAATGGTTGGATGATGAATAACATTTGGATTCAGCTCTGTGATTGTGCACTGTTGCTTATGAGAGGCTGTGCGACATCACTTGTTGCCTGCCAGTTTTCCCTCTGCTCCAGGATGTGAATTCTCTAGGAGAGGGTTTGGGTCAGTTAATTCAGGGTAATGTGACCCAACAGTCCAAATCAGATCTAGTTAGGTCTTGAGCAATGAGGTGTGGTGGAAGAAAAGGTATGCAGGATGGAAAATGAGAGGGCTTATGAAGTAGGTGCCATTATTTTCCCTCGCCCTTATAGGTAAGGAAACTGAGGACCAGGGAGAAAGTTCTAAGAGGAAAGTTTATAGCAGTGAACACATACATGAAGAAAAAAGAAAGATCTCAAATAAAGTAACCTAATCTTACACCACGAGGAACTAGAAGAGCAAACTAATTCCAAGGTTAGCATAAGGAAGAAAATAACAAAGATCAGAGGATAAAGGAAATAGAGCCTACAAAAGCAATAGAAAAAAATTAATACAAGTAGAATTACTTTTTTGAAAATACAAATCAAATCAAATCTTTAGCTAGATGAAGAAAAAAGAAAGGAGGCCAGGTGCAGTGGCTCATACCTGTAATCCTAGCACTTTGGGAGGCCGAGGTGGGTGGATCACCTGAGGTTGTGAGTTAGAGACCAGCCTGACCAACATGGTGAAACCCCAACTCTACTAAAAACAAAAAATTAGCTGGGTGTGGTGGCACATGCCTGTAATCCCAGCTACTCAGGAGGCTGAGGCAGGAGAATCGCTTGAACCCAGGAGGTGGAGGTTCAAGGATGGAAATTGGGAGGGCTAAGCCAAGATCACACCATTGCTCTCCAGCCTGGGCAACAAGAGCGAAACTCTGTCTTAAAAAAAAAAAAAGAAAAGAAAAAGAAAAAAGAGAGGACATACATATAAAATCAGAAATGAAAGAGGAGAAAGAGGAGACATTACAACTGATACTAAAGAAATATAATGGATCATAAGAGACTTCTATGCACAATTATATGCCAACAATTTGGATAACATAGAAGAAATTGATAAATTTCTACAAATATACAGCCTATCAAAACTGGATTGTGAAAAAATAGAAAATCTAAACAGACCAATAACAACTAAGGAAATTGAATCAGTAATCAAAAATCTCCCAACAAAGAAAAACCCAGGATCTGATTGTTTCACTGGTGAATTCTACCAAACATTTAAAGAATAATTAATACCAATTCTTCTAAAACTCGGAGGAGGAGGAAACGCTTCCAAATCCTTTAACAAGACCAGCATTATTCTGGTACCAAAGCCAGACAGACACCTAAGAAAAGAAAATTGGCTGGGCATGGTGGCTCACACCTGTAATCTCAGCACTTTGGGAGGCCAAGGTGGGTGGATCACCAGAAGTCAGGAGTTCAGGACCAGTCTGACCAACATGGTGAAACCCCGTCTCTACTAAAAATTAGCCGGGGGTGGTGGTGGGCCCCTGTAATCCCAGCTACTAGAGATGCTGAAGCAGGAGAATCACTTGAACCCAAGAGGCAGAGGTTGCGGTGAGCCGAGATCGTGCCACTGCACTCCAGCCTGGGCAACAAGAACAAAACTCCATCTAAAAAAGAAAGAAAGAAAGAAAAAGAAAGAAACAAGAAGGAAGGAAGGAAAGAAAGAAAGAAGGAAAGAAAGAAAGAAAGAAAGAAAAGAAAGGAAGGAAGGAAGGAAGGAAAGAAAGAAAGAAAGAAAGAAAGAAAGAAAGAAAGAAAGAAAGAAAGGAAGAAAAAGAAAGAAAGAGAGAGAGAGAAAGAAAGAAAGAAAGAAAACTATAGGCCAATAACCCTGATGAACATAAAAACAAAATTCCTCAACAAAATCCTAGCAAACTAAATTTAACAGCATATGAAAAGGATCATTCACCATGCTCAGGTGGTATTTATTCAAGTAATCTTTATCATGCATCACACACAAAATCAGTTCAAAATGGATTAAAAACTGTGATATATCAGAAACCATAAAACTCCTAGAAGAAAAAATAGGTGAAAAGCCCCATGACATGGTTTTAATCAATGATTTTTTTGATGTGACACCGAAAGCAAAGGCAACAAAAGCAAAAATAAATGAGACTACATCAGACTAAAAAGTTTCTGCACAGCAAAGGGAATAATCGACAGAATGAAAAGGTAACCTATAGAATAGTAAAAAGTATTTGCAAATCATATATCTGATAAAAGGTTAATATTTTATATAAGAAACTTTTTTTTTTCTTTTCTTTTCTTTCTTTTTTTTTTTAAGACGGGGTTTCGCCATATTGGCCAGGCTGGTCATGAACTCCTGACCTCAGGTGAATCGCCCGCTTCAGCCTCCCAAAGTGCTTGGATTACAGGCGCGAGCCTCCGCACCCGGCAATATATAAGAAACTTTTACAATTCAGTAGCCACAACAGTCCAATTTTTTAAATGTGGAAAGGATCTGAATAGACATTTCTCACAGGAAGACACCCAAATGGCCAACAGGTATATCAGAAGGTACTAAACTTGACTAATCATCAGGGAAATGCAAATCAAACCCTCTCTGAGATATCACTTTATACCTGTTAGGATGGGCAGTAGCAAAAAGTCAAAAGATAAGTGTTGAGAATGTGGAGAACAGGGAACCCTTATATACCATTGGTGGGAATGTAAATTGATACAACCGTTGTGGAAAACATTATGAAGTTTCCTCAAAATTGAAAATAGAACTACTATATTATCCAGCAATCCCACTACTGGGTATTTATCCAAAGGAATCAAAATCAGGATCTTGAAGAGATACCTGCATTCCATGTTCATTGCAGCATTATTTACAGTTACCAACGTATAGAAACAATTCAGGTGTCTATTAATGTATGAATGGATAGAGAAAATGTAATATGTATATACAATTAAATCTTATTCAGCCTTAAAAAAAAAAGAAAAGAAAATTGTACAATTTGTAACAATATGGATGAATCTTGAAAGCTTTATGCTAAGTGAAATGAACTGGACACAGAAAGACACATACTGCATGATTTCTTTTATATGTGTCATCTAAAAACGTTGAACTTGTAGAAAAAGACAGTAGAAATATAGTACCAGGGACCAGGAGCTAAGGGAACCAGGGAGATGTTGGTCAAAGGATATACATTTTCAGTTAAAAGATGAATAAGTTCTGGAGACCTATGAGCACAGCCTAATGACTACAGTTAATAATGATGTATCATGTACTTGAAATTTTCTAGGAGAGTAAATGTTAAGCATTTTCACCACAAAAAATGTCTGAGTTCATAGATATGTTATTAGCTTGATCATGGTAATCATTTCACTTTGTATTTGTATATCAAAACACCACACTGTGCATCTTTATATATATAATAAAAATTAATAAATGGATGAATGAATGAATTGACTTGAAATTTTAAGAAAAAGAAAATGGGGCAAGGCACAGTGGCTCACGCTTGTAATTCCAGCACTTTGGGAGACCGAGTCGGGCGAATCACTTGAGGCCAAGAGTTCAAGACCAGCCTAGCCAACATGGTGAAACCCCGTCTCTACTAAAAGTACAAAAATTAGCCGGGCGTGGTGGTGGGTGCCTGTAATCCCAGCTACTTGGGAGGCTAGGGCAGGAGAATTGCTTGAACCCAGGAGGTGGAGGATGCAGTGAGCTGAGATTGTGCCACTGCACTCCAGCCTGGGCAATAGAATGAGACTCTGTCTCAAAAAAAAAAAGAGAGAGAGAAAAAAAATTGGGGAAAACCGCATCCTATCTACCACACAAACACAACCAGCGTTAGTACCTTGGTGTGTTTAGTCTGTATTCTAGGCCTTAGCAGATAAACAGAACATATTTGGGATCATGCTGTATAGTCAATTTTATGCTGCAATTTGCATATAAACATTTTCCCATTAGAATTCTTTATGAACATTATTTAAATGGCTTCAAAAATATGTCACTGAATGGACATACTTAGGGAATTTCTTTCTGTGTGAGTTTCGGCATTTCTTTCTTTCTTTCTTTTTTAAAATTTGCTTGCCCATGTTTTAGGTTTGATTTTCTGTGTCTTATTTTGGGAGATAATGTAAAGAAGAATTGTTGTTTGAAAAAGGTTAGGACAAATAAATAGGCTTTTTGGAAACAGTAGTATTTGATGGGAACTTTGGAGTGTGTAGTATGTGCACAGGATAAACTCTTCAAACAACACAGGAAAGTATACAGTGAAAATTTAGTTGCTTTTTCACCGCTCACCCTCAGGTTCCTAGCTCTCCACTGCGGATCACCACCGTTACCCCTTCCTTATATGGTCTTTGTGTGGCTACTCTAAGCACTTGTAAGTATGTGTGTGTGTTTTCTTTTATATATGTATTTTGAACACTTCAGACTTACTCAAAATTTCTAAGAAAAGCACAAGGAACTGTCTTCATTCAGATTCCCCAAATGTTAACATTTTCTCACATCTGCTTTCTTCTATGCCGTTTACCCCTCTCTCTCATATATGTGTTTGTGTTTGCATGTTTACTTCTTTTTTCCCCTGAACAAGTTGAGAATCAGTTGTAGACATGGTGCCCCATTACCCTTAAATACTTCTGGGTGTATTTTGTAAACCAAGGGTTTATCTTATGTAAACAGAGTAATTATCACAATCAGAAAACTAAAATATATATCATACTATTAAATATATAATCTACAGACTTTATTCAGAACTAGCCAATTTCCTCAACAACATATTTTATAGCAAGAGAAAAAAAAACAAATCATGTGCATTTAGTTGTCATATTTCTTTAATCTTTAGTCTCCTACAATCTGGAAGATCATTTTTTTTTTTTGAGATGGAGTTTTGCTCTTGTTGCCCATGCTGGAGTGTAAGGTATGATCTCGGCTCACTGCAACCTCTGCCTCCCAGGTTCAAGCGATTCTCCTGCCTCAGCCTCCCAAGTAGTTGAGATTGCAGGCTTGTGCCACCACACTCGGCTAATTTTGTATTTTTAGTGGAGACAGGGTTTCACCGTGTTGGTCAGTCTGGCCCTGAACTCCTGACTTAAGGTAATCCACCCACCTTGGTTTCCCAAATCGCTGGGATTACCGGTGTAAACCACTGGGCCCCGCCTCAGTCTTTCTTTATGGTTCATAATATTGTCATTTTTGTAGCTCAGGCTAGTTATTTTTAGGCTGTCCTTTAATATGAGTTTGTCTGATCAGTTTCCTCTTGATTACACTCAGGTTATGCTTTTTTTTTTAAGATGGAGTCTTGCTGTATCACCCAGGCTGGAGTGCAGTGGTGTGATCTTGGCTCACTACAACCTCCGCCTCTCGGGTTCTAGTGATGCTTCTGCCTCAGCCTACCAAATAGCTGAGATTACAGGAAGCTGCCACCACGCCCGGCTAATTTTTTGTATTTTTAGTAGAGACAGGGTTTCGCCATGTTGGCCAGGCTGGTGTCAAACTCCTGACCTCAGGTGATCTGCCCCCCTCAGCCTCCCAAAGTGCTGGGATTACAGGCATGAGCCACAGCCCCAATTTTTTTTTTTTTTTTTTGGGTGGAGTCTCACTCTGTCACCCAGGCTGGAGTGCAGTGGTGCAATCTCGGCTCACTGCAACCTCTGCCTCCTGGGTTGGAGTGGTTCTCCTGCCTCAGCCTCCTATGTAGCTGGGACTATAGGTGCCTGCCACCACATGCAACTAATTTTTTTTGTATTTTTAATAGAAATGGGGTTTCACCATGTTGGCCAGGCTGGTCTTGAACTCCTGACCTCAGGTGATCTGCCTGCCTTGGCCTCCCAAACTGCTGGGATTACAGATGTGAGCCATCACACCCGGCCTAGAAATCAGTTCGTAAACTTAGCTTTGCTTCACATGTGTTTGGAGAACATTTTCAAGTAATTTTCACAAGAAGGTACTGGAGATGTATATTTTCTGAGCCTATAATTATCTTTTGCCTTCCTAAAATCTCTCTACTTGAATTATGCCCTCTGTCATAGAATCAGTATTTCCCTCTCAACTAGATTTTTGACATATCCTAGCTTCTACAGCTAGTGCTCGACTTACGACCACGGTCGGGACCGCGGACCGGTTGTAACACGATTTGGTCGTAAGTTGAGCAGGCTATATGTACAGTTGAAATGGTGCACGCGGAGATGGTGGTGCTGCCGGAAGCTGGTCCGCACTGTTGTACGCCCAGCTGGGCAACATTTGCGCTGCCAGACGTGGAGCAGTCGTGGCTAGCAATTGTGGTCGTAAAGTCGAATGGTCGTAAGTTGCATAGGTGGTAAGTCGATCAATACCTGTACAACCATCATCCTTTGAGTCCTTCTGCAGATACTTCCACATTAGGGCATGTCCCAACCTGCCTTGTTTACAGATACATCCCTGGAGCCTAGAATAATGCCTAGGCCTTAGTAGTCATTTAATAACTGTTTGTGGAGTGAATAAATGAATATCTCTGTTGTCCTTCATGAGGCACACTTCTAAAAATGGTTGTCTGTACTCTTCTTTATTGCTACCACCTCTTGACTTCCCTTATCATCTCCTTTCAATTTGCCTTCCAGCCGGGCACGCTGGCTCACGCCTGTAATCCTATCACTTTGGGAGGCAGAGGCGGGCAGATCATGAGGTCAAGAGATCGAGACCATCCTGGTAAACATAGTAAAACCCTGTCTCTACTAAAAATACAGAAATTAGCTGGGCGTGGTGGCATGCGCCTGTAGTCCCAGCTACTCAGGAGGCTGAGGCAGGAGAATTGCTTGAACCCAGGAGGCGGAGGTTGCAGTGAGCCAAGATCGTGCCATTGCACTCCAGCCTGGCTCCTGGTGACACAGCGAGACTTTGTCTCAAAAAAAAAAAAAAAAATTTGGCTTCCACCCTCATAACCCAACTGAAACTTCTCTTGTCAATATGACCGATGGACTCCATATTGCCACGTCCAATGGCCACCTTGCTGCCTTCTAATTCCTACTTTCAACAGGGTTTGACACAGTTTACCACTCTTAGATCTTCTTGAAATGTTTTATTCCTCAGCTTCTGTGACACCACAGTCAAAGAAGGTTTGTAGGTTTGCCTCATGTTATGACTTCCCTTCCTCTACACTTTGGAGCTCCTCAAGACTTGCTCCTGAACCCTTTTCTCTCTCGAAATGTACACTCCAAAGTGATTTCATTCAGTCTCATAGACTCCCAATTTAAACTCTCTAGCCCATACGACTCCTCCAAGATCTAGATTAATAGATCCAACTGGCTAATGACACCTCTGCTAGGATGTCTTGTAACATTTCAAATCTAACATGTCCAATGTGAAAATGCTGATTTTTCTCTCCCCTCCCCTTGAAATCCACCTTTGCCCCAGCCTTCTCCAGCTCAGTAAATGCCAGAGATATTTAATGGTTTTCCTTGATTTCTTTCTTTTTCTCACTCCTCAGAATCCAATAGTAAATTTATCTCATTCTGTTTCCAACGTATATCTCAGATCTGTTTGTGTCTGTCCCACTCCACTGCCATCCCTCTAGTCCAAGCTACCCTCTGCGGCCTGGAATAATGCAACAGTCTCCTAACAAGTGTTTGTGCTTCATCCTTGCCTCCATATAAGCCAAGCTCTAAAGAGCAACCAGAATAAACATTTTAATCTTATTTCTGGACTTCCAGTTCTCGCCAATATGGAGTAATCCCATTCCTTCCTGGTTTTCCTTTTTTTTTTTTTTCTTTTGAGACAGTCTTGTGGTGTCGTCAGGCTCCAGGCTGGAGTACAGTGGCACTATCTCGGCTAGCTGCAATCTCCGCCTCCTGGGTTCAAGCAATTCTCCTGCCTCAGCCTCCCGAGTAGCTGGGACTACAGGCGCACACCACCATACCCAGCTAATTTTTGTATTTTTTAGTAGAGATGGGGTTTCACCATGTTGGCCAGGATGGTCTTGATCTCTTGACTTCTTGATCCGCCCACCTCAGGCTCCCAAAGTACTGGGATTACAGGCGTGAGCCACTGCACCCAGCCACCTGGTCTTCCTTCTTAAAACTGGCAAACCTTGGAGAGAACTCCACAAAGAGGCATACGAAGGCTCTGAAAGGCAGAAGGAAGAAGGCACACTGCCTCAGGATCTTGTGATTTGAAGAATGACACAGCAGTGAGTTCCCTGGGTTTTCTTAGTGCTCCTCATATCTCTTGATTGGTGAGGGTGCTAGTGACGCTTCCAACCCCGAATTGCCAACGGCACACACAACAAAGTTCCAAGAAAAACCTCTCCCATCCAGTCAAAAGACCAGGAAAATGGTGGTCTAATTGCAGAAAACTTTTTGGTTTTTGTCCTAAACCTGTTCTCTGCAGGTGGTGGCCCAGCTCTGGACATCAATCTCCCATGCAACCACATTCAAAGATGAGAAAGAAAAACTTTTCCTTTGCATTTGTATCAGGGAGATAAACTTTTCCAAGAAGCCTCACAGCAGACTCCTTGGGTCCCATTGGCCAGTATTGGGTCCACCGCCTAGTTGCAAAGTGAGTGTTTAGCTTTCCTAGCCTCTATGATGAAAAGTGGTCTAAGAATTTTTGAGTCTTTCTCATGAATTCTTTGGGCCAAATCAGAAAAGCTGACCATCCTTAGGGACCACTCGTGTGGTCCCCAGTATTCAAAGAGCTGCAATGGTCCTATCTTCAGACATAAAACCTTTTGACAGAAACACCCTTTCCACTCTCCTGTGCACTTAATTGTGGTCCAGTGCTGTGCTCTTTGAATGCCTCTTCCCGCTCTTCAAAACTGCTGTAGGGACCCAGTTGCCTCCTACACCCCCTCTGTGGCCAACTAGTACTCATTTGATGCGTTTTGGTGACTTCTATAAAAAGAAGATACTTCAAAACTGAAATCACCACGAGGAAGGAAGCAATCGGGCGCACTCATGCTGTTCTCCAAGGAATCTATCATTTCCCACATCAAATACACAGCCAGGGAATTGTTCCTGGAGGTTGTGACCACATAGGTCATGGATAAGGGGAGAATGTATCTTCCAGGGGAATTACACATGCAGAGAATGCATTCATGTTTTTCCTACAACAGATGTGTCCCTTTCTAGGGAAGAAGATCCCTATACTCATACTCGACCAGATGGCTCCAGTGGCTTTGAGAACTCAACTGATTTTCAGTTCATCTTTACTAAACATTCTGTTATGTCTTCCTAAGAAGATGTGTCTGAAGGTATCCAGTGTTATTCTGGTTTAATACTCAGGATGAATTTTTAAAAAGCCAGAATAATCATCCTTTGATATATCCTGACATAATTCTTGGCTTTGAAAGATTCCAGAGTGTCAGCCTACGTAGGATTGTGCAGTGGTGCGATCTTGGCTCACTGCAACCTCCACCTTCCAGGTTCAAGCGATTCTCCTGCCTCAGCCTCCCGAGTAGCTGGGATTATAGGCATGTGCCACCATGCCCACCTAATTTTTGTATTCTTTTTTTTTCCATTTATTTATTTTATTGCATTTTAGGTTTTGGGGTACATGTGAAGAACATGCAAGATTGTTGCATAGGTACACACGTGG
>NW_016108078.1:34985-42819 GCF_001604975.1 Cebus imitator | reverse complement strand
GCTAGCTGGCTGTTTTGCCCATTAGTTGATGCAGATTCTTCATTGTGTTGATTCTCTTTACCGTTTGGCATGTTTTTGAAGTGGCTGGTACTTGTTGTTCCTTTATATGGTAGAGCCTCTTTCAGGAGCTCTTGTAGAGCAGGCCTGGTGGTGACGAAATCTCTGAGTACTTGCACGTTCACTAAGGATTTTATTTTTCCTTCACTTATGAAGCTTAGTTTGGCTGGATAGGAGATTCTGGGTTGAAAGTTCTTTTCTTTAAGAATGTTGAATGTTGGCCCCCACTCTCTTCTGGCTTGTAGGGTTTCTGCTGAGAGATCTGCTGTGAGTTTGATGGGCTTCCCTTTGTGGGTAACCCGACGTTTCTCTCTGGCAGCCCTTAGTATTTTCTCCTTCATTCCAACCCTGGTGAATCTGATGATTATGTGCCTTGGGGTTGCTCTTCTTGACGAATATCTTTGTGGTGTTCTCTGTATTTCCTGGACTTGAATGTTTGCCTGCCTTGCTAGGTTGGGGAAGTTTTCCTGGATAATATCCTGAAGAGTATTTTCCAGCTTGGATTACAGGCATGAGCTGCTGCGCCCAGCCAGAAATTTTCAAACGCATTCTTTTGACATGCATTGTTAACTTTCCAATGTAAGGGAGCACTTTCCTTTCTTCTACATTTGTTTATTTATAGCCTCATGAACTCATGGTTGTTGACTTGTTCACTTAGTTCATTTTGTGTTGCTATAAGAGAATCCTTGAGGCTGCTGGGTAATTTATAAAGAACGGAGATTTACTTAATTCATGGTTCTGCAGACTGGGGCATAGCCCTAGCTTCTGATGAGGGTTTTTGTGCTGTATCATAACGTGGCAGAGAAGGTCAAAGAGGAGGTGGACATGTGCAGATAGACAAAATCTGAAGGGGTGTCCTGGCTTTCTAACAACCCACTCTTGTGGGTATTAATCCATACCTGTGAGAACTAACTCGGTCTTGCCAGAGTGAGAACTCTCACTACCTCCAAAACAGCACCAAGCGATTTCTGAGGAATCTGCCCCCATAATACAAACACCTCCCACTAGGTCTCGCCTCCCAGCACTGCCACACCAAGGATCAAACTTCAACATGAGTTTTGGTGGGGACAAACAAACCATATCCAAACCACAGCAGTTGTCTATTTTACTGAATGGGTTATAACACATTAATAAATAGTTTTCTTTATTCTGATGTTCAAATATCCTATAATTATTTGACCAGTAGTAGGAAGCCCTCTAAACTCCTGTGTCCTTTGGCATATCTTCATTTTACCTTGAGTACTTCTTTGATTTCTGGTACCACAAGATGCTCTACATCGATCTTGTATTTTAACTACCACAGCCCTGGAATCAGTCATTTTTCCAAAGAGCCCTGACTCTTTTCAGTAGAGAATAGATTTTTTTTAAAACAAAGAGCAGGAGTAGCTATACTTACATTAGATAAAATAGATTTCAAGACAAAAACTGTAAGAAGAAACTAAAAAGGTCACTATATAATGATAAAGGGGTCAATTCAGTAAAAGAATATGATAATTTGGCCAAGTGTGGTGGCTCATGCCTGTAATCCCAGCATTTTGGGAGGCCGAGGCGGGCTAATCACCTGAGGTCCAGAGTTTGAGACAAGTCTGACCAACATGGAGAAACCCCGTCTGTACTAAAAATACAAAATTAGCCAGGCCTGGTGGTGGCGCCTGTAGTCCCAGCTACTCAGGAGGCTGAGGCAGGAGAATTGCTCGAACCCAGGAGGCGGAGGTTGCGGTGAGCCGAGATAGCAACATTGCACTCCAGCCTGGGTAATAACAGCGAAACTCCATCTCAAAAAGAGAGAGAGAGAGAGGGAGAAGATGATAATTTTAAATACATACGCACCCAGAACTAGAGCACCCAGATACATAAAACAAATATTATTAGACCTAAGAGAGAGATAGGCCTTGATATAATAGCTGAAGACTTCAACACCCTATTTTCAGTATTGGACAGATCTTCCAAACAGAAAATCAAAAAAGAAACATTAGACTGAATCTGCACTATAGGCTAAATGAATCTAATAGATATTTACAGAACATTTCATCCAATGGCTGCAGAATACACCTTCTTTTCCTCAGCACATGCATCATTCTCAAAGATAGATCATATGATAGGTGACAAAACAAGTCTAAAAATTTTCAAAAAAATTGAAATAATATCAAGCATCTTCTCTGACCACAATGGAATAAAACTAGAAATTAATAACAAGAGGAATTTTGGAACTATAAAATTAAACAAATATGCTCCTGAATAACCAGTGGGTCAATAAAGAAATTAAGAAGGAAATAAAAAAAATTCTTGAAACAAATGATAATGGAACCATAACATACCAGATTATTTGAAAATAATCTAGAAAAGCAAGAGCAAACCAAACCCCAAATTAGAGAAAGATATAAAGAAAAAAGACTGAGACCACAAAAGACCCAGAATAGCCAAAGATATCCTAAGCAAAAAGAACAAAACTGGAGGAATCACGTTACCTGACTTCCCAAATTGGAAAGAAAAAAGTCCAATTATCCTCGTTTGCAAATGATATCATCTTATATTTGGAAAAACCTAAAGACTTCACAAGAAAACTATTAGAACTGATAAACAAATTCGATAGTGTTGCAGAATACAAAATCAGCATACACAAATCAGTAACATTTCTATATGCCAACAGTGAACAATGTGAAAAAGGAAAAAAGTAATCTCATTTACAATAGCCACACATGAAATTAAGCACCTAGGAATGAACAAGAAGGTAAAGATCTCTATAATAAAAACTATAATACACTGATAATGAAATCAAAGAGAACATCAAAAATGGAAAAATATTCCATAGTCATGCATTGGAAGAATCAATATTGTTAAAATGTCCACATGCTACTGAAAGCAATCTACAGATTCTATGCAATCCCTATCAAAATGCCAGTGACATTCTTCACAGAACTAGAAAAAACTGTCCTAAAATTTATATGGAACTACAAAAGACCCAGAATAGCCAAGGTTATGCTAAGCAAAAAGAACAAAACTGGAGGAATCACATTATCTGACTTCTACAGAGCTTATAGTAACCAAAACAGCACAGTACTGGCATAGCAACAGAAACATAAACCAGTGGAACAGAATGGAGAGCCCAGAAACAAATCCACATATCTACAGTGACCTCATTTTTTTGTTTTTTGAGACAGAGTCTTGCTCTGTCGCCCAGGCTGGAGTGCAGTGGCTCAATCTCGGTTCACTGCAACCTCCACCTCCCGGGTTCAAGCGATTCTCCTGCCTCAGCCTCCTGAATAGATGAGATTACATGTACGCACCACCACACCTGGACAGTTTTTGTAGTTTTAGTAGAGAAGGGGTTTCACCATGTTGATCAGGCTGGTCTCGAACTTCTGACCTCATGATCCGCCCGCCTCAGCCTCCCAAAGTGCTGGATTACAGGAGTGAGCCACCGCATCCTGCAGTAAACTCATTTTGGACAAAGATGCTGAGAACATATACTGGGGAAAAGACAGTCTCCTCAATAAATGGTTCTGGGAAAACTGGATATCCATATGCAGAATAATGAAAGTAGACTCCTATCTCTTGCCATATACAAAAATCAAATCAAAATGGATTAAAGACTTGAAACTAAGAACTCACACTATGAAACCACTACAAGAAAACTTTGGAGAAGATCTCCAGGACACTGAGCTGGGCAAAAAATTCTTCAGCAGAACAGCACACAAGCACAGGCAACCAAAGCAAAAATGGGCAAATGGGATCACATCAAGTTAAAAAGCTGCACAACAAAGGATACAGTCAACAAAGTGAACAGGCAATCCACAGAATGACAGAAAATATTTGCAAACTACCATCTGCCAAGGGATTAATAACCAGAATATAGCTGGGCACGGTGGCTCACACCTGTAACCCCAGCACTTTGGGAGGCTGAGGCAGGTGGATCATGTGAGGTCAGGAGTTTGAGACCAGCCTGGCCAACATGGTGTGACCTCGTTTCTACAAAAAATACAAAATTAGCCGGACGTGGTGGTGCATGCCTGTAATCCCAGCTACTCGGGAAAATCGCTTGAACCTGGGAGGTAGAGTTTACAATGAGCTGAGATTGTGCCATTGCACTCCAGCCTGAGTGACAAGAGCAAAACTCTGTCTCAAAATAAATAAATAAATAAATAAATAAAAACCAGAATATATAAGGAGCTCAGAAAATGGGCAAAAGATTTGAATAGACAGTTCTCAAAAGAAGACATACCGGTGGCAAACAGGTATTTGAAAAGGTGATTACCAGAGAAATGCAAATCAAAATGACAATGAGATATAATTTCACTCCAATTAAAAAGGTGGGTAAAAAACAGGCAGTAACCAAGGCTAGCGAGGATGTGGACAAAAGGGAACCCTCATGCTGATTTACATTCCCAATTTATTGAGAATGTAAATAAAAATTGAGCTATCATATGATCCAGCAATCCCACTCTGGGTATATATCCAAAAGAAAAGAAATCATCTTATTGAAGAGATATCTGCACTCCTGTGTTTATTGCAACTCTGTTCATAGTAGCTAAAATTTGGAAGCAACTTAAGTGTCCATCGACAGGTGAGTGGATAAAGAAAACGTGGTACATACACACAATGGAATACTATTCAATCATAGAAAAGAATGAGATCCTATCATTTGCAACAACATGGATGGAACTAGAGATCATTGTTAAATGAAATAAGACAGGCACAGAAAGACAAACATTGCACGTTCTCACTTATTTGTGGGATCTAAAAATCAAAACAATTCAACTCATGGACATACAGAGCAGAAGGATGGTTACCAGAGGCTGGGAAGGGCAGTGGTGAGGGGAAAATGCAGGGGAGGTTAATGGGTACAAAAAACATAGTTAGAAAGGATGAGTACAAAAAAAGTAGTTAGAAAGGATGAATAAGACCTACTTATTTGATAGCACAACGTGGTGACTAGAGTCAATAATATATGCACATTTTAAAATGACTAAGACTGTAATTGGATTGCTCGTGACTCAAAGGATAAATGCCTGAGGGGGTGGATAAACCATTCTCCATAATGTGCTAATTTCTCATTGCATGTCTGTAACAAAACACCATATACATATATATATACACCTGCTGTTTACCCACAAAAATTAAAAAGAGGAAAGAAAAAGAAAAGTACATAGAAGAAAATGAAGATAAAGTACCAAAAATATCACCAGAAGAAATCACCAAGTATATCTTTGTATGATTACATTGTCATCTTTGTATATAAAGTTATACAAATATAAATTAAGATTTTTGTAACCTGTGCTGTCAGTAATAAAATTTTTACAAATGTTAAAAAATAAGGAATTCTGCAAATAAATTGTATCCATATGATGGAGGAATACAGTGCAGTTATTCAAATACATGCTAAAGGCAGAGAAAAAAGTTGAGTTGGGTTACGGTCCAAAAGAACTTTAGCCTAATCTTAAAATTTTTTTTTTTTTGGAGACAGAGTCTCGGTCTGTCGCCCAGGTTGGAGTGCAGTGGTGCGATCTCTGCTCACTGCAACCTCCTCGGCTTCAAGCGATTTTCCTGCCTCAGCCTCCTCAGTAGCTGGGATTACAGGCGCATGCCACCAGGCCCGGCTAATTTTTGCATTTTTAGTAGAGACAGGGTTTCCCATGTTGGTCAGGCTGGTGTTGAACTCCTAACCTTGTGATCCAGCCGTCTCAGGCTCCAAAGTGGTGGGATTACAGGTGTGAGCAACCATGCCCAACCTAAAGCTTTAAAAAATTTTAAGGAGAACCTATTTCTCTATTATTTGCATAATTAAAAATTATTTTAAAATAAAAATAAGAATAAAGGAATAAGAAAATTACATATCTGCATACCTTTGAAAGGTGTCAAAGTATAGTATTAAGTGAAAAAGGAAATTGCAAAACCATAGGTATAGTGTGATCTTATTTTTGATAAAAATGTATTTCCTATTAGTAGGATATAAAGAAAAATATATACCAAATATATAGTTATATATATTTATATATATATGTAATATAGTAATACATAACTATATGTCATTATATATATATAATATATACCAGATATATGTCAAATATATAGTTATCTTGGGAGTGGGAGATTATGAGGGACTTTTCACTTTCTACTTTGAATATTTATGTAATGGTCAGATTTTTTTTTTTTTTTTTTGAGACAGAGTCTCGCTCTGTTGCCCATGCTGGAGTGCAGTGGCGTGATCTTGATTCACTGCAATTTTCACCTCCTAGGTTTGAGTGATTCTCCTGCCTCAGCCTTCTGAGTAGCTGGCATTACAGGCCCTCACCACCACGCCTGGCTAATTTTTCTATTTTTAGTAAAGACGGGTTTCATCATGTTGGCCAAGCTGGTCTCGAACTCTAGACCTCAAGTGATCCGCCCACCCCAACCTCACAAAGTGTTGGGATTACAGGTGTGAGCCACTGTGCCTGGCCACATTCAAATTTTTATAACATGTATATATTGCTTTTGTAAGCAGAAAAAAATTGAAGATATATATTTTTAAATATTCTCACCCATATCCTTTACTAGTCAGCGTTCTTGAATGAAAGCAATAGCAATGACTCTCGTTAACTGTAGCAGAAAATACAATTCTTAAAAGATGTGGTAGAGTCACTTACTGTGTGCTGAATTTCCCAGTCCTGTAGAGAATGATGAGGCCATGTGACTAACTCTGGCCAATGATCCAGAGAACTGGTGCTCAACCCTCCTGCACTCTCTTCCTCTCCTGTGGAATTCATAAAGGCCTCGGGTCCTGGATGAGACAGCCACAAGATGGTGGAGCTTCCATCAGCCTGGACACTTTCGTTACCTCTTAGAAGGGAGCTGTTCTGACCTGCAGTACATTTTGCATAAGCAAGAAATAAACCTATGTGTATCAAGTCATTGGGATTTGGGCTTCTAAACTGTTATTGGCCAGGCCCAGTGGCTTATGTCTGTAATCCCAGCACTTTGGGAGGCCAAGATGTGCAGATGGCTTGAGCCCAAGAGTTCAAGACCAGCCTGGGCAACACGGCAAAACCCTGTCTCTACAAAAAATACACAAATTAGCTGGGTGTGGTGGTGTGCACTTGTAGGACCAGCTACTTACTTAGGAGGCTGAGGTGGAAGGATCACCTGAACATGGGGAGGTCAAGGCTGCTGTGAGTCATGATCACACCACTGCACTCCAGCCTGGGAGACAGCATGAGACCCTGTCTCAAAAAAAGTAAAGTAAAATAAAAGAGTATTATTCAAAGCATAAGCCAACCTATCCTGACTAAGAGAAAGTGGTGTCAAGTAATCTAGGGCATCCGTGAGAGGCCTGGAGAACCAGGCAGAGTCAGGAACCAAGGATGACATGACATAATACAGCTGAGATTTCCATCATGGCCCCAACTGCAGATGAAAACAACCTTCCATCTTCTCTATGTCAATCCTGGGCCCATAAATTGCTCAGTCGGGAGCCACTAAAAACTCACATTCCCCAACTTCTACTGGACCCTCTGTGCTCTCAGGCAATCTTGTTTCCTGGTCAGTTCTCCAGATGTTCATGGTAGCTCCTTGACAAATTCCTGAGCATCCCTATCTGACTACTCTTTGCTCTTTCCCACCTATCCCAGGGGGAAAAGGTGCTCCTTTTCTTGTTGACTAATCCTTCCACCTGAATTCTGTGCCCCATTCCCTTCTACTGTCTCAGGAAACTTGATCTCTGAGTTCTCTTTCTCCTCCCTTCTGTATCTTCAACCTTTTCCTTTCTCTGACATGGCCTTCAAACATGTTCAAGTCTCTA
>NW_016108078.1:11138-34975 GCF_001604975.1 Cebus imitator | reverse complement strand
TTTTGAGACAGAGTCTTGCTCTGTCGCCAGGAGCCAGGCTGGAGTGCAATGGCGCGATCTTGGCTCACTGCAAACTCCGCCTCCTGGGTTCAAGCAATTCTCCTGTCTCAGCCTCCCGAGTAGCTGGGACTACAGGCGTGCGCCACCACACCCAACTAATTTTTTGTATTTTTAGTAGAGATGGGGTTTCACCATGTTGGCCAGGATGGTCTCGATCTCTTGACCTAATGATCCGCCAGCCTTGGCCTCCCAAAGTGCTGGGATTATAGGTGTAAGCCACTGCACCCGGCCTAAAGTCTCTAGAATTTTTTTAAAAAAATCCATTGCCATTACTTCCTAAAAAGTCAGTATTAAATTTACCATGTGACCCAGCAAGAGAAATGGAAATATATGTCCACACAAATCGTACTTGGGTGGTTATAACAACATTATTCGTGATATCCAAAAGGTGAGAACAACCCAGATGTCATGCAACCAGTGAGTGCAGTTAAGCAAAATATGGTATATTCATTCAATAAAATACTATTCAGCAATTAAAAGCAATAAAGTACTGATTTATGATACATCATGATTAAACCTCAACCTCAACAATACTACGCTTGGTGAAAGAAACAAAGCATAAGGCAACACATATTGCATGATGTCATTTACATGAAATCCTCCTATCTAAAAGGCAAATCTATAGACAGAAAGTAGGTTAATGGCTGTCTGGTGTGATAGAGAGGGACAAGGGATGTTTTGGGGGTGGTCGGGACGTTCCAAAAGTGGATTGTAGTGATGATTGTAAGACTCTGTAAGCCTGCTAAAATTAATTTAATTGTATACTTAAAGAAGGTGAATTTTGTGAGATGCAATTATACCTCAATAAAGATATTTAAAAATAAAAACATTGACTCGATTCCTCATCACTCTTAAGCTTCTACCCTATTTATCTCCTCCCTGTCATGGGCAAATACAGATGCTCCTTGACTTTGATGGAGTCACGTCCTAATAAACCCATTTGTAAGTTGAAAATATCATAAGTCAAAAATGCATTTAATGCACCAAACCTACCAAACATCATAGCTTAGCCTAGCAAACCTTAAAAGTGTTCAGAACACTTATATTAGCATACAGTCAGGCAAAATCATCCAACACAAAGCCTATTTTATAGTAAAGTGTGGAACATCTCACTTAGGAGTATCGTACCACCTATCACTGGTCCAGGAAAAAATCAAAATTCAAAGTATAGCTTCTACTGAATGCATATCACTTTTGCATCTCTTAGTCAAAAAATCATAAGTCAAACCATGGTAAGCCAGGAACTGTCTGTAGCTTTAAAATGTTGTTTGCAGCTGGGCGTGGTGGCTCAGGCCTGTAATCCCAGCACTTTGGGTGGCCAAGGTGGGCAGATCACCTGAGGTCGGGAGTTGGAGACCAGCGTGACCAACACAGAGAAACCCCGTCTCCACTAAAAATAGAAAATTAGCTGAGTGTGGTGGTGCATGCCTGTAATCTCAGCTACTTGGGAGGCTGAGGCAGGAGAATCACTTGAACCCAGGAGGCGGAGTTTGAGGTGAGCTGAGATGGCGCCATTGCACTCCAGCATGGGCAACAAGAGTGACACTCCATCTCAAAAAAAAAAAAATGTTGTTTACAGCTGGATGTGGTGGCTCATACCTGTAATCCCAGCACTTTGGGAGGCCAAGGTGGGTGGATCACTCAAGGTCAGGAGTTCCAGACCAGCCTAACCAACATGGTGCAACTCCATCTCTACTTAATAAAAAAAATTAGCTGGATGTGGTGGTACAAGCCTGTAATCCCAGCAGCTTGGGAGGCTGATGCAGGAGAATCACTTGAACCCAGAGGCAGAGGTTGCAGGGAGCTGAGATTGCACCATTGCACTCCAGCCTGCACAAAGAGAGAAATTTCACATAGATAGATAGATAGACAGATAAATGTTGTTTGCACTATTGTCCATAATTCTTCACCTCTGGTTCGCTTTTTGTCCTTTTTTCATCTGTCACCTCTTCACCCATTGTATTTTACCTTCCACTTTGTCCTTTGTAAGCCACTGTCATTTGCCATCTACCCCCACTACTCCATGGATAGTGCTCACCACCAGCGGTCTTGTTGCTAAATCTGGTGGATGGTTTTCAGGCCTCGTCTGAGTAACGTTTGGCACTGTTGACCTCTCCCCTCCATTTGGAAGGAGATTTGCCCTTGGTTTCTATGATATCGAGTTCTCCTGACTTTACTCTTAGCCACTACTTCTCAGTTCCTTTTGTGGGTCCCTCTTTCTCGGCCCTTTTGGTAAATGATTTTGTTTGATAAGGTTATGTTCAGCCCTTTTTTCTCATTCTGCTCGGTCTTGGTAGACAACCTCACCTATTCCTATAGCTTTAATAACCATCTTCATGTTGATGGTTCCCAAGTCTATCACTCCAGCCGACATTTCTTTCCCACACTTCATATCCATATGTCCAACTGCCTCCTGGAAACCTCCCCTTGGACATTCCAGACACTTAAAATTTGGCAGGTCCAAAATTGGATTCCGTATTTTCCCCAGAAACGTGTTCCTCTTTGGGTGTTCTCAGTCTTAGTGAATGGTCCCATCATCCGCTCAACTGCATCAGCCGTTCAACCCAGGCTTCCTCTCCGACCCACTCTGTCAACCATCACATACAGTCCATCACTAATCATGTTGATTTGTATCTCCTAAACAGTCTTTAAATTGGACACATAGGTTCATGGATCCTGGGGGATTCCAGAGCATTCACAAAGATGCTGAATTGTAGACACAATATGATGATGTTTAGTGGCATTCTTCTGGGGAGAGTGTGCAGGTCATAGCTTTCATCACATTCTTAGACAGGTCTGAGACTCAACAAAAGGTTTAGAACCACTTCTCTAAATGCATCCATTACTCTTCATCCATCCTCCCACTCTAACCAGATGTAAGCCACAGTCCTACAGAGGACATGTCTCCCGATAATAGGCTCTTTGCTCTCCTACAGCTGCAGATAAGGAGGGATCTTGCTGAGGCCATGGGCAGAGGCCAGCAGTGCTGGATGCTCTGTGCCCCAGGTGGCTCCTGTGTGCCATTGTGGCCTGCTCCCCTCCCCAGATGCCGACAGGTCACTCACTCATTTTTCCTTTCCCTCCCCTCTTTCTTCAACTTCTTTTCTCTTTCATTCATTCTCTTTCCCTTCCCCAGCTTGTCTCATGCTTCATTAACACACTGATTGTAGGGTAATGGGATCTTTGGCACACAAAGCTTGAAGCCTCTTAAAACCAAGACTAGAGGCAGCATTCACCCTGCTCATTGGCTCTCACTGGCAGAGCCCCCAACACCCCCGCCCATAGAAGAGGAAAGGGAAGTGAGAGGGGGGCTGAGCTTGGAGACCAGTAATTAGGGAGACCTCAGCCCCAGGAATAGCTGTAGTGTTAGGAGGGATATGGGGGGCATCTCAAAGAATCATAGACCCTACAACCCTTGATTAAAACTTCAAAGTTGAGACATTTTACGTTCTCTAACCTGATCTTTCTCCCATCTCTTACAGATGGTCCTTGATTCCTTTTTTTCCTCAATTCATATTTACAACAAGAAGTTCTGTTGGTTTTACCTCAAACTGTATTCCACTCTGTTCTGTTGATCTCTGTGTGCATTCTTTCTTTAGCACCACGGTGATTATTATAAAATGTATATTTGGTCTTCACCATTTCCTGACATACAACTTCTAAAATCCTTAAAATCCCCAAAGTGATGTATTTTTATATGTTAATGAGTTGGCTGTTGGCCAACAGCACCTAGGTAGCTTCAGGATTGGGAATTGGTCCCCAAAAGGACCAAGGCAGGATTAGAGAGTTGGGACTTTCAGCCCCACTCCCCAACATCAGGGAAGGGGAGAGGGCCGGAAGGTTCAGCTGATCACCAATGACCAATGATTTAATCAATCATGCCTACGTAATAAAGCCTCCATAACAACCCAAAAGGCCAGAGCTTGGGGAGATTCCAGATAGCAAAACAGGCGGAGGCTCCTGGAGGGTGGCACACTGGGAGAAGGCATGAAGCCCTGTGCCCCTTCCCGCAGGCCTTGCCGCACGCATCTTTTCATCTATATCCCTTGTAATGTTCCTTATAATAATCCAGCATCCTTTTGCTGCCTGACCACTTTCATCGTGGATCACAGGCACGCTCCTGGTGGCTGAAGTTGACTTCCAATGACGTGAAGGAGCAGATTGACAAAGTGGCCAAGAAGGGCCTGACACCCTCACGAATCAGATAAAGGGTGCTAAATTCTATCAGATTCTGACAGAGAGCCAGATTCATCATTTGGCCCAATATTATCAGACCATGCGAGTCCTTCCTCTTGATTGGAAATATGAGTCATCCACAGCCTCTGCCCTGGTCGCATAAATTATCTAGGTACGGAAGCAATAAAATGATTGTTTAAAAAAAATCTAACAAATATAGATAAGTGTTTCCTTGAATTCTTTGAGCTACTCTAACAAATTCATGGAACTCAGTGAGGGGGTTGTGGAAACCTAATTTATAGCCAAGTTTGTCAAAAACACTGGTAAAACAACCTGGAGCTTTGGAGTCACATCTAAAGGCAGACGTGGGAATGGGGAGGGGACGTGACAATCTTGGAGACAGCTCTCAACCTGTGATATCTGATGCCATCTCCGGCTAATTAGTATCAAAATTACACAAAATTAGAGGACATTCACATGGTGTCCACAACAAAACTGATTGCTTATTTAGTGTGTGTACTCCCACACATCTGGTCACAGAAACCTGTGTTGAGTGTTCTGTGAGAGCAGAGCAAAAGAGTTTGTATTTTTCCACATTCAACCACACTGTCTTCAGTATTATTTTGGTTTTGCTAGGTCTTTTGCTTTTCCACATGAACTTGAGAATCATTTCATCTATATCTACCATATAGCTTGCTGAGATTTTGACTGAAATGATATTGAACATATACATTAAGCTGAAAAGAACTGATATCCTAAAAGTATTGAGTCCTCTTTGTCCTGAACATGGAATAGCTCTCCCTTTATTTAGACTTCTTTGATTTCTTTAATCTGTGCTTTGTAGCTTTCTAGATTTGCATCCAGTATATATTTTGTTATATTTATTCCTAAGTATTTCATTGTTTTCCTGCTGTTGAAAATAGTATGCTTTCCTAAAATTTGAAATTCTAATTGTTCATTGCTGATATATAGGAAAGCAACTGATTTTTTGTGTATTGACCGTGTACCCTGTTACCTTGCTATATATATTCTCGTTAGGTTCAGGAGTGGTGCCCACCCCCATACACTGTTTGAGATTTTCTGTTATCCCCAAAATTTTAACAAATTGCAGTTTTATTTTCATCTAATTTGAAATGTTTAAAAATTTATGTTGAGATTTCTTTTTTGACCTATACGTTATTTAGAAATTTGTGGTTTAATTTTCAAATATTTGGGGATTTCTCAGACGTCTTTCTGTCACTGGTTTTCATTTTGTTTCTATTGTGATCTGAGAGCATACTTTGTATGATTTCTATTCTTTTAAATTTGTGGGGGTTTTTTTTGGGGGGGACAGGGTCTCAACCTGTCACTCATGCTGGAATGCAGTGATGCAATCACAGCTCACTGCAACCTCAAAATCTTGGGCTCAAGAGATCTTCCTGCCTCAGTCTTCTGAGTAGCTGGGACTACAGGTATGCACCACCATGCCCAGCTAATTTTTTATTTTTAATTTTTTTGTTGAGAGAGGGTCTCACTATATTCCCCAGGCTAGTTTTGAACTCCTGGCCTCAAGCCATCCTCCTGCCTCGGCCTCCTGAAAGTGCTGGGATTACCAGTGTGATCACCACACTCAGCCTTTTGAATTTGTTGTTTTATGGCCCAGAATACAGCGTATCTTGGTGCATGTTCCATGTCAGCTTGAGAAGAATGTGTATTCTGCTGTTATTGGATGGAGCATCTACACATTTCAATTAGATCAAGTTGATTGATAGTGCTGTCCAGGTGAAAATCTATTCCAAATCCATCCACATATCTTTCTCCACAATCACTATCCTAGCCCAGGATATCATGGTCTCTTGCCTGGACTGTCTAACTGGTCTCATAACTAGCCTCCTAGCTGGCCTTCTTGTTTCCGGTTTTGCCCCCACTGTAACCCATTCTCCACACATCAGACAGAGTAAGCTTTAAAAGACAAAAGTCAGATCATGTCACTTCTAGCTCAAAACCCTCCAATGGCTTTTCCCTGTACCTGAATAAGAGCTAAGACATGGCTGCCACTGTCTTACTCCAGAACTTCTTTCCTACCTTCTCTAATACCAGTCCTTCCTCTTGCTGCCTCCAGTTGGACTTCTTTCTGAAGTCCCTTGAATACACCAAGCTCATCTCTACCCTGGGATGCCACGCCTCTGCGTCCTCATGAAATGACTGATGACTTCTTGTCGTTCAAGCTCACCTCAACTCTCACCTCCATGGAGAATCCTTCCCTGACTACACGAGTTCATCTTGTTCTCCATCTTCACCCCATGACATTACCTTTGNAATGATATTGAATGCATACATTAAGTTGTAAAGAAATGACATCCTAAAAATATTGAGTTCTCTTTTTCTTGAACATGGAATAGCTCTCCCTTTATATAAATTTCTTTCATTCGTGTTTTGTAGTTTTCTAGATTTGGATCCAGTACATATTTTGTTATATTTATTCCTAAGTATTTAATTGTTTTGCTGCTATTGAAAACAGTATTGCATCCAGGCGTTGTGGCTCACACCTATAATCCTAGCACTTTGGGAGGCCGAGGAGGGTGGATGACTTGAGGCAAGGAGTTTAAAACCAGCCGGGCCAACATGGTGAAACCCCGTCTCTACTAAAAAACACAAAAAATAGCCGAGTGTGGTGGTGGGCACCTGCAGTCCCAGCTACTTGGGAGTCTGAGGCAGGAGAATTGCTTGAACCTGTACGACAGAGGTTGCAGTGAGCCAAGATTGTGCCACTGCACTCCAGCCTGGGCAACAGAGCAAAACTCTGTCTCAAAAAAACAAAAGAAAAGAAAAGAATATGGCTTTCCTAAAATTTCAAATTCTAATTGTTCATTGCTGGTATATAGGAAAGCAGCTGATTTTTTCTTGTGTGTGTATCGACCTTGTACTTTGTGACCTTGCTGTATATATTTTCATTAGTTCCAGGAGTAGCGCCCCCCATAGACTGTTTGGGATTTTCTACTATCCCACAAATTTTAATAAATTGCGTTTTTATTTTCACTTAATTTGAAATATTTTAAAATTTATATTGAGACTTCTTCTTTGATCTATATGTTATTTAGAAATTTGTTGTTTAATTTCCAAATATTTGAGGATTTCCCAGTCATCTTTCTGTAACTAGTTTCTATTTTCTTTCTTTCTTTTTTTTTTTCTCCGAGATGGAGTCTCACTCAGCCGCCCAGGCTAGAGTGCAGTGGTGCAATCTTGGCTCACTGCAACCACTGTTACCTGGGTTCAAGCAATTCTCCCTTCTCAGCCTCCCGAGTAGCTGGGATTACAGGCATATGCTGTCATGCCCGGCTAATTTTCGTATTTTAATAGAGATGGGGTTTCATCATGTTGGCCAGTCTGGTCTTGAACTCCTGACCTCAGGTTTCTGCCCACCTCGGCCTCCCAACGTGCTAGGATTACAGGCGTGAGCCACTGCACCCTCCCAGTTTCTATTTTATTTCTATTGTGGTCTGAGAGCATACTTTGTATGATTTCTATTCTTTCACATTTGTGGCTTTTTTTTTTTTTTTTTTTATGGAGTCTCACTCTGTTGCCCATGCTGGAGTGCAGTGGCGCAATCTCGACTTACTGCAACCTCCGCCTCCTGGGTTCAAGCCATTCTTCTGCCTCAGCCTCCCGAATAGCTAGGATTACAGGCGCCCACCACCATGTCTGGCTAACTTTTGTATTTTTAGTAAGGACAGGGTTTCATCATATTGGCCAGGCTGGTCTTGAACTCCTGACCTTGTGGTCTGCCCACCTTGGCCTCCAAAAGTGCTGGGATTGCAGGTATGAGCCACCATGCCTGGCCTCTTGTTCATATATTTATTTGGTTGTGTCTGTCATCCTTTCTCTAAAATGTGAGATCTAGGAGTGCAGGGACCTTCTTCACCACTCAGTAGTAAGCACCTAGAACAGTGCCTGACACCTCACTCTCCTGATTTAAGTCTAGTTCCAGGCAAGTGGAAAGTGGCCAGATCAGGGAAGAAGGAACAACAGAGGAAATGGGAACACACACTCATTCATGTTTTTGCCACCTTTATCAGCCTATAGGGCATCATTGTAATGAATGAACTCCCACAATTTTCATTCTTTCCTTCAGTATGTCATTCATTAAATTCCAAGACATTCCAGATTATTCCACCATTTTGCTAGAGGTAGACAAATCAACTAGAGCAGTTCACCTATTTTTCATGATTGCCCCCTGAAATGTTAATATCACAGGTATATTATGTATTTAATAACTGTTTGCACATTTGCACTTTAAAGCTAGAAAGAGTAAGTATAAAAGTTACTCTTTTTATTCAATACAAGGTTAAGAATAACTAAACAAAAGTTTTAATGTAGAAATATAAAAAACTATTAACATTTCATTTTATAACTGTATCTGCTGAGCAACTTAAAATATAATTTATCTATATAGATTTTAATGTGCCAAATTATATATGTTTATTAGCAACTTGCATAAAAAATTTAAAAAAGTTATCCCGTTTTATTTTTCCAGAAAATATAACAATTTAAAATTTTATTTCTTAAAAATTATTGATAGTAAATGTAACTTTTAACTTTTGCTTGTTAGAAAAAAATAACTTTTAAATAAGATCTACTATTTGATAGTATAGCAAGGTGACCACAGTCAGTAATAACTTAATTGTCCATTTAAAAATAACTAAAAGGCCAACGCCCTGGTGGAGAAGCTGAGGTTAACATCAGATTTGAAATATTTAAAGTGGATACAAAACTATTTCAGCAATGCAGACAATTAAGTGTGTTGTTGTGGGCGATGGTGCTGTTGGTAAAACATGTCTCCTGATATCCTACACAACAAACTAATTTCCATTGGAATATGTACTGACTGTTTTTGACAACTATGCAGTCACAGTTATGATTGGTGAAGAACCATATACTCTTGGACTTTTTGATACTGCAGAGCAAAAGAATTATGACAGATTACGACCGCTGAGTTATCCACAAACAGATGTTTTTCAGTGGTTTCTCCATCTTCATTTGAAAATGTGAAAGAAAAATTGGTGCCTGAGATAACTCACCACTGTCCAAAGACTCCTTTCTTGCTTATTGGGACCCAAATTGATCTCAGAGATGACCCCTCTACTATTGAGAAACTTGCCAAGAACAAACAGAAGCCTATCACTCCAGAGACTGCTGAAAAGCTGGCCCGTGACCTGAAGGCTGTCAAGTATGTGGAGTGTTCTGCACTCACACAGAAGGGCCTAAAGAATGTATTTGATGAAGCAATATTGGCTGCCCTGGAGCCTCCAGAACCGAAGAAGAGCCGCAGGTGTGTGCTGCTGTGAACATCTCTTCAGAGCCCTTTCTGCACAGCTGGTGTCAGCATCATACTAAAAGCAATGTTTAAATCAAACTAAAGATTAAAAATTAAAATTCATTTTTGCAATAATGACAAATGCCCTGCACCTACCCACATGCACTCGTGTGAGACAAGGCCCATAGGTATGGACCCCCCTTCCCCTCCCAGTACTAGTTAATTTTGAGTAATTGTATATTGTCAGAAAAGTGGTTAGTACTAGTTTTTGTTTCGTTGTTAAAAAAAATTTTTTTTTTTAAAGCAAGGCATGCTTGTGGATGACTTTGTAACAGACTAATTGGAATTGTTGAAGCTGCTCCCTGGTTCCACTCTGGAGAGTAATCTGGGACATCTTAGTGGTTTTTTTTTCCCCTCCTCTTTTTTTGGGGGTAGTGTGTGTGGGGTTTGTTTTTTAGTCTTGTTTTTTTTAATTCATTAACTAGTGGTTAGCCCTTAAGGGGAGGAGGACGGATTGATTCCACATTCCACTTCCTAGATCTAGTTTAGAAAACATGTTCCCCATTTGGTGCTCTTAGGAAGGAATATAGTAAATGCCTCATTTAATAACATACTCCTTTTTGAAAGTTGCCTTTTCTCTCCACCCTTGAGTAGATTCACTATTTGATGAAACTCATGAAAGTGGTTGGAGCCTGTCTTGCCCCTCCTCTTTTCTAGGATGCACTATATGTGACTGTGACTTTCAAGGACATTTGTTTGCCATTTGCTGATTTTTTGGGGACGTTAGTTTCTAACTTCTTTCACTGATAAATGAAGAAAAGTATTGCACCTTTGAAATACACCAAATGAATTGAGTTTGTAATTTAAAAAAATTTTTCCCCTGTCAGTCATTGTCTTATATGCTTAGCATGGATTTGCAACTCAGTAGTATATGGTGTTCCTAGACTGCAGCTGAAGACCTCGTATGTAGAGGAAATACGAGGGGTGGTGCTAGAAGACAGACATCTGTGGAATGACTCATCCTCTCAAGTTAGGAGGATGGAGGCCTGCTTCATTAAGAAGCTGGGGGTAGGGTGGGGGTGGGGAGACCACTTAACAACATGGGGACCAGTCAGAGGAATCCTCTTATTTCTGTTTTACGTATGAGGAACCCTAGAGCAGCCAAGTGAGGCTCTCTAGCTTAATAAAATCATGGAAAGAGTCTTATGAAGACTCTTCATAAGTGTTAATAGGGATTTTATCAGCTTATTTTGGTTGCAGTTTCCAGTTTTTAAAAATGTTGAGGTAATCTTTCCCACCTTCCCAATCCTAATTCTTGTAGATTCATTAGTGTTGAACCAATGCTTTCTCATGTCTCAATTCTTTGTATATGCATGCATTCTTTTCAGATGTATTAAACAAACAAAAACCCTTCAAAAAAAAAAAAAAACTAAAAGTGTAATTGAATTGTTTGTAACTCAAAGGATAAATGCTTGAGGGGCTGGTGACCCCATTCTCTCTGATGTCCGTATTTCACATTGCATGCCTGTATCAACATATCTTCTGTATCTCATAAATATATACACTTACTATTCATCCAGAAAAATTAAAGTTTTTGAAAATAAAATAACTTTTTAACATAGCTAGCTGCAGGTAGTCATTCACGTATTGTTTACATTCTTTCTGTTGAGTACTTAACACAATTAGTGATGAACTGAGTGATTTTTGTACAATTAAATTTACCCTATTAACATTTCTCAAAACTTGAGTAACAGACAAAAACACTGAGGATCAAACATAAATCAGGTAACGTCAGACAATAGGTAGCAGGTCAACTCTTGCAACAGGACTTTAAGAATGAGTAATTGAAAGTCCTCCAATCAGAATCATTTATTCAACATGGCTCTATATCACTGATCTTGCATACGTTTAGCATATCTTAAAGAAATTCAATATCAGTGCTGTTAATGTGATATCCAAGAAAACCCAGCAAGGCAAACTATATACTAAGGAATAAGATTTTGTCAAGTAAGGCTGAGCTTTAGAGGGCCACGAGCTATTCCAATAGCAAAGATTTTATTCTCATGAAGGACAAACTTTCACTTGCTTGGGGATGATATCACCTCCGTTGAGAATGAATGCCCTAGAGCAATATTTTGCCTTGACTGAATAAAACAGGATAGAATATGAATAATGGGTAGCCAGAAAACAAGAAGTATTCAGTGGAGAGCAGCCCTTTATGAAGACAAAATAGATAGCAAACTTCTCCCTAAATTAACACTTTTAAAAATGTCTTGTTCCAACATAATGCTACTAAAGTATACACAATCACTATTCACTCTTTCTTGAAAAGGATGTTATCTCGAATCTGATCCTCTGTTATCTCCAGCTCTAAGTCCAAGAATTTGGGGTGATATCCTTTCCTCTTCCAGTTACCTCGCGATCTCTTCTAGATAGCTGCAAGCTATGAGCTAAATTGTACGTTGAACCACTACTCACACATTATATTCTACAATGGTGTGAAGATGAAGAAAGAGAATGGAAGTAGTGTATGTACACGCATACATACAAATACACACACACACACACACACACACACACCCCAAAGAAGGAAGTAAGGAAGCTGGTTGTAGTCCTTATTACAACTTGTCCAGAGACCAGTGCTGGTGTTTCTGACTTTCCTTTCTCTCTATTGAGTCCATGTGTTCCCCTTGCTTTAACAAGTACCTTAGCTGGCTGTGGTTATTTTCTTGATAAGGTGAGGCTCTTTGTGGTCCTGTATGCGTATGGCTACTGTATTCTTTGGCTAACTTTTATCACTGGACATGGTGAGAATGAAAGCACCTGGGTGATTTCCCAGGACTCACATAAAAGGTACATTGAGCCTGCTCCACAGGCCCAGTAGTCTTGAACATGCCTTGTTCAAGTTGTGTATTATGCTCCTAAGGGACCCTAGAAGTTGTCTCCACAATGATTATGTGGAATCTGAGCTTTCAGAAGTCCCATCTTTATTGAGTCGTTATAATCTGCATGAACTTTTGCCATTGGACATGCCAGAACTAGAGTCACGCAGTGACTCTCCTAGGTTCCAGAAAATGTTCTCCCCTATCCCGTTGAATAGCAGACTCCACATTTCCCTCTAATAATTAAGATAACTCATCCCAGCCAACATAGGAACCTCACTCTCCCCCTTTTTTGTCCATTGTTTCCATGGCATGAGGAACTCCAAATGGCCAGATGGAAGTCTTAACTTCCTGTAAATCAAAGTTTTTGCAAGTTTTACTAAGCGAAGTGGTGTCAGGAAACCTCTCATTTCCACTCTTTGGTTTCTAGATATACAATATTCTGTTTATGGGAGAAATAGCAGCATATATGGGTTGCTAATGCAGAGAATATGCTGAATTCTATAGAATGGCATTCAGATCTCACAAACTATTTCCTAATTGTCACCATAACCATATAGTCCATAGGCCATTCCACCTTTCAGTAAGAGCAATTGTTTATAGGTGATTGTCTATGTGATATGAACAGAGAACCCCATAGTCACAAGACCACTATCTTATCTCTTTCACTATGAAATGTGTTCCTTGATCAGAAAAATATATTTCATGGGATATTGCAATGGTATATAAGGTGAGGATAAATTAATGCCAGCTCCATGATGGAGGGGATTCAATGTAATACCCCTGTCATTCAAAGACTTGCTGGTCTCTCTAGAGAATGGTGACATATTGGGGTTTCTGCTGTTGAGAGATTGGGCACTCAGCAGTGTTGGTAGCCAAGACAACCTAAGTGAAGGTAAATCAATGTTGAACTGGTGCATAACATCCATCCCTTCTTCTACGATAATTTTGTTCACTGTCTCATTGAACAAGCACTGGGTGTCTGGCGAAGAGGCTGACAGATTTCCACAGGCTGGGTAATCATGCTCCTTTTGATGAGCACTCACATGGGACACAAATATTCCCACACAACCCATCCTGAGAGATCTGTCCTCGTGCTCCTCATATATATGCAGGCAAAGCAATTAGAACTGTGCCCTGCACATAATGAGTACTCTAAGGGTTTTATTACATGGTTATTATTGCTATCAATTCTCCAATTTTGTTCCTTCCCAGTCTCTGATTATCTGACAGACACAATCTGTATTGATCAGTGCCCCTAGCGGGTCGCTTTCTGGACAGAGATCAATCACATGCAGGCTGCTGAGTTTTGACTCCAGGAGGATTTCCCTTCCTTTCTTCCCATCAGGGTCACACCTGAGTGGGGCTGTTGCGCCACAGCTCGGCCTCCAGCGACTTCCTGCTTATCATGCGGGTCATCTGCAAGCCATGCTCCCGGGCTTTTTTCCTTATTTGGGGAGCTGGTTGTTGGGAACTCTGCACAAGGCCCTCAGTGTGAGTTGAGGGAGTGCAAGCAACGAGGCAGGAGAAGGCGTTATGGGAAGGTGAGCCTCCCGGGACTCACTCGTGCCTGCGGGACCCACTCCGGTCTGATCTCCTGTGGCCACTGCCCTTTGGAGATGAAGCATTGTCATTGCCTGCCTGACTTTATGGTTGGATGGATCAGATGGCACAGGCCCAGGGTGGGCAGCTCAGGTTGCATGGTCACTTGGGGTCCCACGGTTAGGTGCTCGGACCCCACGAGGAGTCAGTAGTTTAACTTTACTGAATTAATTGTCAGGTGCCAGGTGCCGCCTCTCAAAAGGTGAGCGGTTATTTGAAGAGAGCATGGCTTTTGCTCCAAAGTGCTAGAAGCTTGTGCTTTTATTCACAGAAGGGGCTTGTCGCAGGCTCCGCACAGCATCCCAGTCTGTCAGATACTCGACTCACTCAGACATTTATTTGTTCATTCAACTGCCATGTGTAGTGACTATCGGGTTAATGTAGTGTGCACCCTGTGCTGGGTGCTGGGGCATTCTTGTTCTCAAGACAGAGCCAGTCCAGTGAGGGAAACACTGGCAGCACCGAGGGGCACCACGAAGGGAGCTAGCGATTCGCTCCTCTGTGTAAACGTGTGTTGCTAATCCCACTGATGGCATGTGTTAGGAACATGTGCACAGGTGCATAGGTCCAGGCACACATTTATACATGCAGAAATAGGCATTTCATAATACGTTTCATTACGGCCACGAGTCAGCAGTCAGCGTGCTCTGGTGGAAGGAGCCCTTGACTGGGAGGTAGGAGCAGCAGGTTAAACTCCCCCAGCTCCCTTACATGGTCCCTTGTGCCCTCAGACACGTCCCTGTCCATCACTGGCCTCATACCCATAGAGCACTGGCTCACCCAGCCTGTTCTCTGGGGGCCGCACTTTAGAAAGTGGCTGGGGAGTGCCTGGTGCACAGTGGGCGCTATGCAAGTGACAGCTACCTCAACGGGGACGTGCTTTGTAAACTGGGCCTGGTGCTCTGTGATGAGTGTGACGGTGGTGCCGGCTGTGTGCATGTGCACACACACAGGTTTGTGTCCCGGGAGGCATGCCCTGTGGAGGCGGCCACGTGTCCCTCTGGGCTCCAAGCTGGTGGGCAGGGCCAGGCAGGCTCCAACCAAGACACCCCTGGCTGCAGGGCCTGCCATGGGCCGGGGTCACGCCTCCAGCGGCCTCTGACTCTGCTCTGAGTGGGACATGGGGGAGTCACAAGTCAGAGTCTACCTCCATGGGAGGCTGCCAGTCTGGAGGTAACAGAAAAGGAGCCACTAGGACACGGCCATATGGGTAGCGCCTTGCCTTGGGACCTCCACCTCTCCAGTCGGGGAGCTGAGGACAGGCAGGTAGACCCGGCTTTCAGTTCTGGCTCTGTCTCATCCTGGCTGCCTGCCCTGGGGCCGCTCTCTGCTTCCTCATCCATAAACCGGTGGCAGGAATGCCCACCCCATGGAGCTGCGGTGAAGATGAAGTGAGCCACACATGGGAAGCAGATGGCACCATGACTGTGCATAGGTGTCCGACAATCGACAATAAATGACAACCATGACAACAACTGTCCTTCCTGCACTTCATTCCCACCTGTCCCACCCCGCAGCGGTCCTGCCAGCAGGAACAATACCTGTGCTAACAAGCCCAGGCACAGGGCCAGATGCTATGGAAATGGATCCCTTTACTCAGCCAGCACCCAGAACGTGCAGGTCACTGTCCTGGGCTGGGGAGGAGAGACTCGGGCCAAGAGAGCCACACAAGGGCCAGAACTGGGAGAGCTGGAGCCCAGGGCATGGCAACCTGCCTGGGAGGGAGGAGAGGATGGGGAGGGCTTCCTGGACCACACCATGGAGCCGGTGCTGGGCCTTGGGAGTGGAGAGGGCAGGAGGGACACGGTTGTGGGTGGAGACAGGGGCTGCCAGTGTGACACCTGTGTTGGGCTGAGGAGGGGAGGAGAGTGATTCAAGGGTGGGTCTCTCAGGGCAGCTGTCTGTGTGACCAGTGATGGTCACCTGCTGACAGAGGGGACAGAGGAGGGCAGTCTAGGTGGGGGAGCTGCACCAGCAAAGGCACAGAGTCATGAGAAAGATGAGGGGACCAGTCGGGCAGGGGGTCACTGTCATGGAGCAGCTGGCTTGGGGAAGGCCTTGGGTGCCAGGGCCAAGCTCTTAGACCTGCAGAACAGGTGGCATTGGGAGCCATTCGGCGGCTGGGTCAAGACTGAGTGGCTGACAGGTGGGATAGCAGGAGTGATGGAATCTGATTCTACCCCCCCCAGGTCTCCCCCACCTCAGGGCCCAGACAGTGGCCACCACTACACCCCCAGCCCAACTGGGACAGCCCAGCCAACCCATCTGGGTGTTTGTGGCCCTCCCTACCTGCTGGCTGTGAGCTGAGAGGTGAGAGCTGCCTCCAGTGCAGCCTCTGAGGTTGTTCGCTCTCACCATGCTGGCAGAGGTGGATGGAGCGGGGTGTGGCGGGGTGCTCACGAGGTAGTAGACTGTGCGGCTCTGGATGGGACCCTGCGCTGGTTACCACATAGTGTGTGCCCACGTTGAAGATCTTGATGGAGGACAGGTGGGTGGGCGAGACCCAAGCAGGAGCAAGGGCAGCTCTGGGGCTAATGGTGGGGGGCTCTCTTCGTTACTCCCCACCTGCCCCTCTAAATCCACTCCCCATCCATGCCTGTCCTGCTCTGTGTTTCAGGAGACTGACCCTTGCTGATTGCATCATCTGGACTCCTTGTCCTGCAAGTGAGAGACACTGGCACTGATGGGCAGAGGTCAGAGCGAGAGCTTTCGGGTATTTATTCCTATGCCTCCCTACCTGCTGGGTTGTGCTTTAGGTGTCTTGAGGCTCCCCTAACTCGGGCCATCAGCTCCCGTGGGCAGATCCTCTTCCGTAGCTGTGACTCTTGCCACTTTCTTTTAACTGCCATTGCACCTTGGCCCATCAGGGCTTGGGGTGGTAATGATTTTTGGCAGATACAGTTCCTCCATCTCTGCCCATCCCTTGAGGGTCCTCTAATGCCACCCCTCTGTAAATTAGGTCCTCATGAGTTTACCGTCAGTTTCCCATGGAGTTTGCCATGCGTTTTGGGACAGCATTCTGCCTGACACAAAAGAGAGTGAATGTGAGTGTAAAAAGGATGAATAAACGTGAGTGAGGGAAGGAGTGGGTGAAAGTGATGCCAGGGTATGCATGAATGAATGAGAAAATACGTGTGAATGAGGAATTTATGTGGGAAACTTTCCCTGTTTATTCTGCTGAGTTTGTAGAAGCCACATTGGCCAAATCGTGCTTTTCCCTGGATCCCCAGAGAATGGCAGGACAGTGAGCGCACAGCAAGTACAGGCTCCCTGGAGGACACCGTCTCATGCCCTGGAGGGAAGAGGTGTCCTGCCTGAACAGGCTTGCTTCACATCTCACCCAGAGGTTTTGGAAGGCCAGGCTGGCTACATCAGAATCACAACATGGGCTCCTAGAAACGCAGATTCCTGGAGCCCAGCCTTCAGGGTCTGGTTCAGTAGCATGGGGGTGGGGACCGGGAAGCTGTGTCTTTAACCAGTGTCAGGCGGCCTTGACGTCCAGCCAGGCTGGAGAACCACGGAGCTGGCCTGCTCACCTCATCTGAGAGATGGGAGGACAGGCGCAGAGAAATCCCCAGCGCATGTGTCCACCATATAAAGCTGTTTAGCATTGGAGGTCCCACCTGATTCAACCCTGTTGGCCCAGAGAGGCCCTGTGGTGGACAGCGGATGCAGCACACACAGACAGACACACACTGGAACCAAGTCCCAGCGCTGACACTCCCCTAATGTGGGACCATCAAAGCCAGTCACTCCATTGCTCGACTTCACTTTTCCCATCTGTAAAACGGACGAGACGGCATCTACAGCCCAGGACCACTGTGAGACTCGGAGAGAATTCCTCCCTCCCGATTATGTGGTGCAGAGAAGATTGCGCCATCACCATACTCATTAGCATTAGGTGGCACTCACTGAGATGCAGCTATGGCTCCAAACGCTTTACACGAATGGCCTCGTTTATTTCCCACAAGCACTGCCTGTGCTGTCGATGAGGAGCCAGAGGCTTACAGGGACACACAGCAGCAGCGGGGACCTGGGCCCACAGGCCATCTGAGTCCCTAGGCCTGAACTCTTCAGCCCTAAGCTATAAATGGCAGGTCCCTCCCCCATTCTCCTTAAAGGTTAAAACAGAGGGTCGAACCAATCCTGTGGGGGAGAAAGCAGAACAAAGAGCTCCAAGAGGAAGGAAGCCAAGGGAATGTATGTGAACAGGCGCCTCAGAGAGTGTGGGGCTCCGTGTGCCCCTGAGCTTCCTGACAGCTGTAGCAGGAAGGAGGGGGAGCAGAATTCCCAAGACTCCACTTTCTGGAGACATTTCTTCTTTTTTTCTTTTCTTTTGGGGGAGAGAGTCTTATTTTGTCGCCGAGGCTGGAGTGCAGTGGTGCAATCTTGGGTCACTGCAACCTCTGTCTCCCAGGTTCAAGCGATTCTCCTTCCTCAGTCTCCCGAGTAGCTGGGACTACAGGTGTGCGCCACCATGCCCGGCTAATTTTTGTATTTTCAGTTGAGATGGGGTTTCACCATGTTGGCCAGGCTGGTCTTGAACTCCTGACTTTGCATGATTTGCCAGACTCAGCCTTCCAAAGTGTTGGGATTAGAGATGTGAGCCACTGTGCCTGACCAGGAGACATTTCTAAGCAGATATTTGCTTTGGAATCAAATTCCAGGAGAGTTGATCTTGTGGCCAGCTCAACAAACATCCAGGACCAGAAATTCATCTGCTATTTCATGAGACATTAAAAGATGTACTCACACACATAATTCTGAGCATCTCCCTTTGAAGTCAGAGAAAATATGAAATTCTAGCCCAAATCTCCGCAGCAGTTTGCCAAATCCCCATTCTCCTCAGCCTTCCCACCCCTCTACCTCACCCTCACACTCACTTACCTCCTCTGCATTGAAAATAGAAGACAATTGACAGCAACAGCCTCAACTCTTTGCAACAAACTCTTTACAAACTTGACCATCCCTACCCATCCTGTCCTCACTCGTTCCCTCCCGACACAGTGGAAGAGGTGCTCTTTTTCATGTTGACTATTTCTTCTACCAGTGTTTTATGTGTCTTATTCACCACTACCTCATCTGGAATCTTGATAAATCAGTTACCTCTCTCACTCCCCTGTCTTCAGCCTCTCCCTTTCTTCTGACTCAGCCTTTAAACATGTTGAACTATCTTGCATTATTAAAAAATATATATATCGCCAAGATGTGAAGTCCACTTCTAGGACAGTAGAGCGAGCTCCGTGGACCTACACCCTAGCATACAAGCAAAGCTGGTGAAAATGTTGGACAGAACTGCCATTTTAAATGTCTAGAAATTGTCCAAGCAAACGAAGAAGCATTCATTCAAGAAAATTCACTCATACTTGATAAGAACAGTAAGAGGCTGTGGCTTTTGAGCTACAACCCACTCCCTCCTTCCCCATTTTCCCACTTGGCTTGATGGAAGCTTCACTCCAGGGGGGTGTGGCCAAGAAAGATGGGCTCCCTCTCCTCAGCACCCAACCAACAATGATCAGACCTCACCTGGAGGGACAGGCCACTAGCATTTCTCATCCCTTCCAACTCTGAGTTGAAGAGGCTAAATTCCTGGTGAGTGCAGTCAAAAGGCATGGGGGATCCCTTCCTCCACTTAGCTCCTGCTCCTAGGGCAGAGGCTCTACCCCAGGCATGAAAGTCCAGGAATACAGGTGGCTCAATCAACTTCACTCCAGTTCAATCATGGAACAGAGGTTCCATACTGGAAGAGGCAAGCTGAGACGACAAGAGTCTACTGCCTTGCTCAGTGCCCAAGTAGGGGCTCAGAGATTTTTTTCTAGTGGGAGAGGCAATGTATAAGAAAAGGAGCGCCTGGCTCATGCCTGTAATCCCAGCACTTTGGGAGGCAGAGGCAGGCAGATCACCTGAGGTCAAGGGCTCGAGACCAGCCTGGCCAACATAGTGAAAAAAAAATTTTAGCCATCTCTACTAAAAAATACAAAAATTAGCTGAGTGTAGTGGTGTGTGCCTGTGATCCCAGCTACTCGGGAGGCTGAGACAGAAGAATTGCTTGAATCAGGAGGCAGAAATTGCAGTGAGCTGAGATCACGCCACTGCACTTCAGTCTGGGCAACAGAGTGAGACTCTGTCTCAAAAAAAAAAAAAGAAAAAGAAAAAGAAAAGGAGCTCCAAAGCTCTCCCAAAAGAACTGAAGATACTTGAAAACGATAGTTCCTCTTAATTAAGAGCAACAAGCAAAATCATAGGCCAGCTAGTTCACCTGACAGAAACAGGGAACTATACAGCTATGAAGAACCCTGCTGAGAATATAACAGACCTCATAGCCTGGCCGTAAAAACTACCCTTGCCTGAAACTCACTGAATCGGACTGTGAAGCAGATTATGCCCCAGAGCATTGTCAAATATAATAGAGCAATCCACCAGAAAGTAGTGGAGACTGACAGCTGTGAGTGATACCAAGTGAAGTAGATACTTTGACAGAGAGATCAGGGAAAGAGACTGTCAAAATGAGCCCTGCTAAAAACACTGTCATCTCATGGGGATTGTGCACATGCCCAAGTCAGAATCCTGAGGAGCAACACCAGAGGTTTCACACTGTAGGGAGACAGGTTTCAATAAAATAGTTTTGTTAAGCTACCAAAAAAACCCAATAATACCCAGAAAACAATGAGAACAACAACAGCAAAAACAAACAAGCAACTACATAAACAAACATCGGGCAGAGGGAAGGGAAATTAGTATCTAGAGTTGCTACAATATATTACCAAAGAAACAGGAGAGTGTGACCATATAATGGAAAAAAAAAATCAGGCAACAGAATTTGCCTAGATAGGGGCCAGATATTGGACTTAACACAACAGGACTTCAAAAACAGTCACTATAGATATGTTTATAAAGTTAATGAAAACCTTGCTTGAAGATGTAAAGGAAGGGGATATTCAAAAGCAGCTGCATGTATGGAGAAATTTAGAAAGCCCACACATGCTTAGGGAAGATGCATACTTAGAAAGACCTTAAGCCTTCACTGCAGGCTGATCCCTAGGCTCAGAGCAAGCCTCACTAATTGGCAAGGATGCCCTCAGCCGAGGGCCAGTCTGCAAAGATTAGGAGAAGTGGTTGATCTCTTTCTCTTTCTCTCTCTTGGATTTTTTTTGGTTGTTGTTTCTCTGTTTCTACCCCTGGAATTAAGAGGAATTTCTATCAAAATATTAGCTGAACACAAGCTAAAGGAACAGAGATTATAGTGAGCATGTATAACAAGAAATAGTCTGAAAAGTAGTTTGGAAAAGTCTAAAAGTATATAGACTTCTACAGCTTTCAATTCCAAAAAAAAAAAAAAAAAAGCGAGCCAGGTGTAGTGGCTCACACCTGTAATCCTAGCACTTTGGGAGGCCAAAGTGGGTGGATCACCTGAGGTCAGGAGTTCAAAACCAGTCTGGCCAACATGATCTGTACTAAAAATACAAAAATTAGCCAGGCGTGGTGGCAGGCACCTATAATCCCAGCTACTCAGGAGGCTGAGGCCTGAGAATCACTTGAACCTCAGAGTCAGGTTGCAGAGAGCTGAGATCATGCCATTGCACTGCAGCCTGGGCAGCAAGAGTGAAACTCTGTCTCAAAAAAAAGGAAGAAATTCTGATAGATTTCACAACATGGATGAACCTTGAAAATATTATGATCACTGAAATAAGCCAGATGCAAAAGGACAACTATTATATAATTCCACTTACCTAGATTAGTCAGATTCATAGAAACAGAAAGTAGGTTAGTAGAAACTAAGGGGGAGGGAAGAATAGAAATTTATTGTTTAATGGGTATGGAATTAAGGTTTGTGATGACAAAACAGTTCTGGAGTCACATATGGTGATATTTGCACAGCAACGTGAATGTACTTAATGCCACTGAACTGTACAGTTTAAAATGATTCAAATGGTAAATTTTAGTCTGTTTATTTTACCAAAATAAAAAAAATAGCAAAATATCTGAATACACAGTTATCCGAATACATATACAAATGGTCAATAACCACATGAAGAGGTACTACACATCATTAGTCATTAGGGGAATGCAATGAAAACCACAATGAGATATCATTTCACACTCATTAATGTGACTATAATTTTTTTAAATGGAATATAAAGTGTTGTTGAAGATGTGGAGAAATTGAAACCTTCGTACATTGCTGGTGAGAAAGCAAACTGGTGCAGCCACTGTTGAAAAAGTTGGGTGGTTCTTCAAACAGTTAAACATAGAATTGCCGTATAATCCAGCAATTTCCACTCTTAGGTATACATCCCCCAAAATTGAAAGCAGGGACTCAGCTATTTGTACACTCATGTCTACAGCAGCATTATTCACAATAGCCAAAAGGTGGAAACAATCTAAATATCCACTAACAGATGAATGAATAAACAAAAGGCAGTATATACATACAACGGAATATCATTGAGCCGTAAAACAGAATGAAATTTTGACATATGCTACATGAATGAATGTCAAAGACATTGAGCTAAGTGAAACAAGCCAATCACAAACGGACAGATATTGTAAATGTAATTAATGCCATGGAATTATAAACTTGAAAATGGTTAAAATGGATTATTTTAATTTGCTCATTACACGTTACATGTACCAAAATATCACATGTAACCCATAAACATGTATGATTATTTTGTATCAATAAAAATGGTTAAAATGGCAAATTCTATGTTATACAGGTGCCTGGTGACAGAGCGAGACTCTGTCTCAAAAAAAAAAAAAGTACAACAAAATAAAAAGAATAAGGTAACAGTCAGTGAAATCCAAATTGTGGGAAAAGCTATAGTGCAAACAACCTGGTTTCTTCAAAAGATAAATTTCAAAAAAATAATAATAATAAGTGGAGGGGAAACCTATAGATCTAAAGGAGTGTGAGAAACCTATCAACTAATTACAATGTTCAGGCTTTATTTATATCCTGATTCAAGAAAGCAAACTATACAACAAAATATGGCATCTATAAGACAGTTGGAAATTGGAAGACTGATTGAGTATTTGATGATATTAAAAGCTTGACTATTTCATAATGTTTTAAACGTTCATTTTTAGGCACGAAATGGGTGCTGTAGTTACTTCCATAACTAATGAGTCATCTTTAGAGATACAGAAATATTTACAAATTATGGAAAACAGGAGGTTGAAATAAAGACATTTTCAGTCAAACATAAGTGTATTTGCTATGAATAAGCCCTGATGAAAGGATATCTTTTAAAGAATGTATTTCAGTTAGAAGGAAAGTGAGCCCAGATGGAAAGACTGAAGATGGGAGAAGAATGAAGAATGAGTGTGGTAAACACTGATGTCTTCAGGAGTTAAAAACAAACCAGATAAACTAAAATACAGAACAACATGGCACCCTTTAAAAGTATAAAACGGGGCTGGCTGCAGTGGCTCAAGCCTGTAATCCCAGCACTTTGGGAGGTGGAGGCGGGCGGATCACGAGTTCAGGAGATCGAGACCATCCTGGCTAACTCGGCGAAACCCTGTCTCTACTAAAAATACAAAAAATTGACCTGGCGCGGTGGCTCATGCCTGTAATCCCAGCATTTTGGGAGGCTGAGGCACTTGGATCACCTGAAGTCAGGAGTTCGAGACCAGCCTGGCCAACACGGTGAAAAACCCTGTCTCCACTAAAAATACAAAAAATTAGCTGGGCGTGGTGGTGGCGCCTGTAATTCCAGCTACTCGGGAGACTGAGGCAGGAGAATCGCTTGAACCTGGGAGGTCGATGTTGCAGTGAGCCGAGATCGTGTCACTGCACTCCAGCCTAGGTGACAGAGTGGGAC
>NW_016108078.1:0-10943 GCF_001604975.1 Cebus imitator | reverse complement strand
TCTGTCATCAGGCTGGAGTGCAGTGGCACTATCTGGGCTCACTGCAACATCCACCTCCCAGGTTCAAGTGATTCTCCTGCCTCAGCCTCCCGAGTAGTTGGGGTTACAGGCACCTGCCACCATGCCCTGCTAATCTTTGTATTTTTAGTAGAGACAGGGTGTCACTGTTGGTCAGGCTGGTCTTGAAATCTTGACCTCAGGTGATCCACCCGCCTCAGCCTCCCAAAGTGCTGGGATTACAGGCGTGAGCCACCACGCCTGCCCGACCATAAAGATTTATTTCTATATTTTCTTCTAGATTATTATAGTTTTAGTTTTTGCATTAGGTCTAAGATCCATTTTGAGTTAACTTTTTAATATGATGAGAAAATGTGGTTATGTAGTTGTTTTAGTATCATTGGTTGAAAGGGTTGTTTTCCTCTGAATTGTCTTGGCATCCTTGTCAAAAATCACTGGGCCATACATCTAAGGGTTTATTTCTGAACTACCAATTCTCTTCCATTGGTCTATATGTCTATCTTTTTGCCAGTAGCACACATTCTTGATTACTGTAATTTCGTAATAAGTTTTAAAATAGTGAAATGCAAGCCCAAATTTATTCTTAATTTGCCAAATTGTTTTGGCTATAACTGTGCATATTTAAGCCATACAATATGATGTTTTAAGATATATATAGTAAAATGGCCACTATGGTGGAACAAATTAACATATCCATTATATCACATTGTTACTCACATTTCTCCCCTGTGGCAAGAGCAGCTATAATCTACTCATTTAGCAAAAATTCTAAGTACAATGGACTATTATTAACTATAGTCTTCATATTAAACATTAGATTTTTTGACTTGTTCATCCTAAATATCTGCTACTTTGTAATTTTTTACCTACATCTCATTTCCTCCCTCTCCACTCCCCTGCTAGTAACCATTATTTTATTCTCTATGACCTTTTTAAAAAAGATTCTACATGTAAGTGAGATCATGCACTATTTTTGTTCCTTTATCTGGCTTATTTCCCTTAACATAATGTTCTTCAGCTTCATTCATGTTCTGGCAAATAGCAAGAGCTTCTCCTTTTTAAGACTGAATAGTATTCTGTGGTACAGACATATATATGCATACACTCCTCCCAACATGTATATACGTGTGTGTGTGTGTGTGTGTGTGTGCGTGTGTGTATATACACACACAAACATACACACACCAGTTTCATTTGTCATTCATCCATTGATGGACGCCTAGGTTGCTTCCATATTTTAGCTATTGCGAACAACACTGCAATGAACATGGGAGTGTAGATTTCTTTACAAGATTGTGATTTCCTTTCCTTCAGTTCTGAACCCTGAAGAGGAATTGCTAGTTCATATGGCATTTCTATATTTAATTTCTTTTCTTTTCTTTTTTTTTTTTTTGAGATGGAGTTTCAGTCTTGTTGCCCAAGCTGGAATACAATGGCACGATCTTGACTCACTGCAACCTCCACCTCCCAGGTTCAAGCAATTCTCTTGCCTCAGCCTCCCAAGCATCTGGGATTACAGGCACCCACACCCACACCTGGCTAATTTTGTATTTTTAGTAGAGACGGAGATCACCATGTTGGTCAGGCTGGCCTCAAACTCCTGACCTCAGGTGATCCACCTGCCTCGGCCTCTCAAAGTGCTGGGATTACAGGTGTGACCTACTGCACCCAGCGAAAGCAATACACATTCAGTAGAAACCATTGTTTTTGTTTTTTTTTCCTCAAGGGAAACTACAAAATAGTGCTGAAATAAACTGAAAAGGACACAAACAAGTGGAAAGACATCCCATCCCCATGCATCAGAAGAGTTAACATTGTTAAAATAACCATACAACCCAAAGCAATTTATAGATTCCATGCAATTCCAATCAAAATACCAACATCATTTTTTACAGAAATAGAAAAAACAACTCTAAAATTTATATGGGACCATAAAAGAGCCTAAATAGTCAAAGCCATCTTGAGCAAAATGAACAAAGCTGAATGCACCAAACTACCTGACTTCAAAATATATTACAAAGTTATTGTAACCAAAACAGCATGGTATTGGTATAAAACAGATACATAGACTAATGGAAGAGAATAGGGAATCCAGAAATATATCCACATATTTACAGCTAACTGATTTTTGATAAATGTGCCAAGAACATACATTGGGGAAAGAACACTCTCCTTTTCAATAAAGAAACTGGGAAAATTGGATATCCACATGCAGAAAAATGAAACTGCACCCCATCTTTCATCATATACAAAAATTAACTTCAGATAGATTAAAGACTTCAATGTAAGACCCAAAACTACAAAACTACCAGAAGAAAACATAGGGCGAACACTTCAGAGCATTGTCTAGGAAAAGATTTTATGGCTAAGACCTCAAAAGCACAAGCAACAAAAATAAAAATAGACAAATGAGACTATATTAAATTAAAAATCTTCTGCATAGCAAAGGAAATAATCAACAGAGTGTAAAGCCAACCTGTTGAATGGGAGAAAATATTTGCAAACTATTCCTCCAACAAGGAACTAATATCCAGAGTATACAAGGAAGTCAAACAATTCAATGGTAAAGCAAGCAAACGATCTAATTAAAATGTGAGCAAAGGACATAAACAGATATTTCTCCACAGGAAACATACAAATGGCCAACAGGTATATGAAATAATGCTCAATGTCACTAATCAGGGAAATGCAAATCAAAACCACAATAAGATGTCATCTTATCCTAGTTAGAATGACTATTATCGAAAAGACAAAAAATAACAGATGCTGGTGAGGATGCAGAGGAAAGGGCACTTTTATATAACGTTGGTGGGACTGTAAATGAGTACAGCCACCATGCAAAACAGCATGGCGATTTCTTAAAGAACTAAAAATAGAACTACCATATGATCCAGCAATCGCACCACTGAGTATTTCTCCTAAGTAAAAGATATCAACATATCAAAAAGATACCTGCACCTCCATGTTTATTGCAGCACTATCCACAGTAGCAAAGATATGGAATCAACCTAAGTGTCCATCAATGGACAAACGAATAAATAAAAATGTGATATATATACATTACGGAATACTATTTGGGCATTAAAAAAATGAAATCATGTCATTTGCAGCAACATAGATGGAACTACATATCATTATGTTAAGTGAAATCAGCCAGGCACAGAAAAACAAATATTGCACGCTGTTACTTATATGTTGGAGTTAGAAAAATTGATCTCATGGAGATAGAGTAGAATGATAAGTCTACAGCCATAGCACTCTGAATGCGCCTGATCTCATCTGATCTCTAGAATAGAAGGACAGACATCAGAGCCTGGGAAGGGTGTGTGGGTGGGGTGGGAAAGATGAAAAGTTGGTTGATGGGTACAAACATACACTTAGTCAGAAGGAATAAGTTTTCATGTTCGATAGCAGTGTAGAGTGATATAGGTAGCAATACTGTGTTGTATATTTCAAAATAGCTGAAAGAGAGCACTTGAAATGTTCCCAACACATAGAAATGATAAACACTTGAGGTGATGGAGGCCCTAAATACCCTGACTTGATCATTACACATTCTACAGACGTCACAAAATATCACATGTACTTTATAAATATGTAGAAATATTATATATCAAGTAAAAATTTTAAAAACAAAACACTAGAATGAAGTAGGAAGGTGACTTGTTTTACCATATATCCAAGATTTATTTTAAGACTATGGTGATTAAAACAGTGTGAGTCTGGTGTAGGAATAGTCAAATGGATTTCTGGAAGAGAACAGAAAACCCAGAAACAGGTCCATCGAACTTAGAATATTATAGAAGTGGCATTTCAAACACTAGGGAAAGGAAAGAATATTCAATAAGTGGGGTTGCAACAATGTATTTTTATATGGAAAAAATAAAATTAGATAACTACCTTATACCTTACACAGAAATAAATTCTAAATATATTAAACCTCTAAATGTGAAAAGCAACATTTAAGCCTGTTAAAAGAAAATATATGAGAATTTATGACCTTGGAGCAAGAACATTTTCTTAACCAAATAATTAAAAGCCCAAACCAATAAAGGAAGATAATTGGTTTGACTTTATTAAAATTAATATTTCTGTAAAATAAAAGCACCATAAGTAGATTAATAAGACAAGTGACAGTCTGGGAAAAGATACTCGCAACATTTACCTTAGACAAAGAAAAAAAACCCTTCAGAATTTATTAAGAATTCCTGTAACTCAATAAGAAAAAGACAAATGAAACTCAACAGAGAAAGAAGCCAAGTAAATGAAAAGACTATTACAGAAAAGGAAAAACAAATGAAAAGATGAAGACACTAATACTCACTGAATATTGAGATACGTACATTAAAACAATGAAATATCATTTCACATTCATTGTATTGGCAAAAATTTAAGTCTTTTGACACAGAATATGTAGAACAAAGAAACCCTCACACACTGCTAGTGGAAGTGTAAATTGAGACAATCACTTTAGAGAACAATTTGACACTATTTAATAATATAAAAACTATATTTACAATATTACCATTTCAGTAATTTTACTCAGTTATTTTCCCCAGAGAAACTCTCCAACATGCATACCAGGAGAATGTACTAAGTAAGATATTCATTCCAGAACTGTACTAGTATAAAATTAAATAATGTGTAAATGTTCTTAATAAGTAAACAGATAAACAAAATGTGGCACACTCCTATAATCAAATACTACACAGCAGTTAAAAGAGATAAACTGGATCTATGTATTATCAACATTTGAGTGGAAAAGCAAGTTGCACAATATATATTGTGTGTATGTATATTCTGAAACTATTTCTGTAAAATTTAAAAGTACATAATGCAATACTTTATTGCTTTCAGAGACATAAATGTGTATAAATAGTATTAAAATATAAACACCAAATTCACAACAATACTTGCCTTCAGACGTGAAGAGGGGAGTAGGATTGAAAATGAGGTGATAAAGGATGCTTTAACTTAATTGCTTAATCGTTTTTATCACTTTTAATAATGCAGATATGAATGTGTTACGAATGTGCGTAAATGTGATTAAAGGTTAACAATGGAAGACCCTGGGTAGTTTGTATCAGTGTTTCTTATGTTATTTTTTGCATTTTCTGTATTTAAAAGTTATAAAATAAAATACGTCATAGAAGGCAAAATGAGAGGCTCTTTTCAAATGATGCTGACAGAGGGTCACATTTTACAGCCAATTCCAGGATGTTTGTGCTGAGTAGAGACCAAAAGTGTAAAATGAACAAAAGGAAAAGAAGATGATATGCATAATCACCACACTGTTCCCATGGACACGCTACTCAAGTATTCTTGTCTATTTGCAAATCATATTAGTCCTCCCAAAGCTTAAAATGATATGATGAGATGACTCATACACCATTAATATTCCTATGTGTTCTATGAGGAGAAAATTCTAAGGCTTTGGGCAGCAACTCTATAAAATGTTGAATTTTATAGGAACATAAAATATAGGTGTACAAAACTATTGAAAACCTCGCATATTAAAACAAGATTTCTAAAGGGGGGATTTGGTAGGGTAGGAGCCCTCTTATCTGATGCAGCTAATGGAAAAAGTCAGTAAAGCAGGAAGTAATAGATATGATATATTAATACATTAAAATTTTAATTTTCAGTTAAAACATATAAATGTGCATTATTCACCAATCTTTAAGATCAAGGTCTTTTCTTTGTGTCTACTTCCACTGATTGGCCTCTGACCTCATTTTTCTGACACAAACCATACCCACAGTGCATTATCTATGAGATACAGTTTTGGTTTCTTCAAAATGGAGCAAGAATTTAAAGAGGATTCTGAAGCAATCTGAGAGCAGGATCCTTTCAGAATTTTAAGTTCCCTAATGTCTAATGATATTGAATGTCTTTTCATATGCTTATGTGCTATCCATATATCCCCTTCCATAAAATGTCTCTTCATATCTTTTGCCTATTGTCCAATTGGTTGTCTATTTTTCACTATTAAATTTTGAGATTGCTTTATAAATTCTGCATTTGTGTCAACCTTATTTAATGACCCCATTTTTAAAAATGGATTTGCTTTTAGCAAATCTTCCCAAAGCACTCAACTTAGTTTTTAAAGAAATTACAACTCTCATTTTTTCTGCATTTTTATTTTATCAGTTTATGTGCTATTTAACCAAATTATGTTATTACCATTCTGTGTGCAATGGCATCGATAGGTTTGAGAATAATAGAACTGATTCTTAGTAATCCTGCAATCCATCTTGTGAAAGCATAAGTGTGGGCATACTTGAGAGGAGCCTACTAGCTGTTAGAATTCCTTGTATTAGGTGCATCAATTAATATGCTTTTATGGAAGGGCTGTAGAGAATCAGTTAATCTAATATTAATTAAGACAGCTTCTGTTGTAAATGACAAATGAAGTATGACAAGCCAGTTGGGGAGGGAATGGGTTTTTTAGTAAATGGTACTGAAAATGTTGCCTAAGTATTTGCAGGAAAATAATAAAGTTCAGTTGTTTTCTCTCTACCTGGAAAATGTGATCAAGAAACAAATAGATTTGAAAAGAGCCCACGCAGACTTTCTAGAAATTAAAAATCTAATAACTAAAATGAAAATGTTTTTGCTAAAAAAAATATAACCTGAATCTAGTTATGAAACCACATTAGACAACCTCAGAATGAGAGATGTTCTACAAAATATCTGGCTTGTACTCTTTAAAAATGTCAATGTCATTTTTTCCCATAAATGACATTATTGAGACAATTGGTAAAATTTAGTGAGGTCTGTTGATTAGACAATAGTACTGTATCTATATTAACTCTTGATTTTGGTAACTGTACTATGGTTATGGACACTGTGGATGCTCTTGTTTCAAGAAAACACACTGAAGTATTTACAGATACAGGGGCACCAAGCTTGCAGTTTACTCTCAAACATCTCAGAAAATATATATATGTATACACATGTGTGATTTTAGATAGATAGGTAGACAAGGATAAAGCTAATGTGGTAAAATGTTAACATTTGAGGAATCTTAATGAAGGGTATACAAGATTCTTTGTAATTTTTGGTAAGTCTTTTCAACTTTTCTGAAAGTCTGAAATTATGTCAAAACAAAAAATTTAAGATTCAGTGACATGATTTTATAGCATATTAAACACAACAGAAAAAGATTTAGTTAATTGGATATGAAGAAAACTATGCAGACATTATCCAGCATCCAGTATAGACACAGAGACAAAAAGGTTGCAGATATTAGGAAGAAGTTAAGAAACCTGGAGGACAGACTGAAGCCTAGTATATTTCTAATTGGAATTCCAGAAAAAGATCAAAGAGAAACTAGGGAAGAGGCAATATCAGAAGAGATCATATCTGAGAGTTTTCCAGAACTGATGATAAACGCAAACACTCAGATCCAGGAAACTGTATTAGTTTCAAACAGTACAAATAAAAAGAAACTCAAAGAAAAGATCTCAAAAGAAACCAGGGAGAAAAAATAAGTCACCTATAAAGGCATGGCAATTAGACTGACTGCTGACTTTTCAACAGCAGCAATGAAAGCCAGAGGAGAGTAAAATATTATTTTCAGTGTGCTAGATAAAAATAACTGACTACCTAGAATTCCATACTCAGCAAAAGTATCATTCAAGAACAAGGGTGAGATAGTGATACTTTCATACAAACAAAAACTGAGTTTATCACCAAGAACTTCACTAAAGGAAATCTTACAGGATATACTTCAGACAGAAGGAAGATGATCTCAAATGGAAGGTCTGAGGTTAAAGAAAAAAAGGAATGGCGAATAAAGATAATGGGAACTACACTGATAAAGCTAAAGCTAAACAAATATTGACTGTACAAAACAAAAATAATGCCTAATTTGTGGGAGAAAAAAAAGCAAGCTAAAGCCAAACACCACACAAAATATAGCATTTACATTAAAGTATGATTGGAGTCCTAAGTGTTCTATGATCTTTAATTGTGGCAGGAAAGGATAAGGATATTCATTAATTTCAGATTTTGTAAAAATTCAGATTTTAAAATACCTAGGATAACCACTAAAATGATGGACATTGAATATACAACTTCTAAACAAGTACAGGGAAAATGAATGACAAAAAAGATTGAAAAAACCCTAAATACCAAGAAGGCATAAAAGATGAGGAAAAAGGTTAATGGTGAAAATAGGGGTAAATAAATTGATGGATGAAATGTAAATAAACTCCTCAGCTAAAAAACAAAAATCATCACACTCAATTTTTTAAAGTTCTTATATATGCTAAACACAAGAGTTATATCTAAAACATATGCATGCAGAATAACTAAATCAAAGGGTGTGAAGTTATATCAGGCAAATCTTAACCAAAAAGTCCAAGTGTAACTATATTAATATCGTACAAGATAGACTTTAGAGTAAAAAGCATACTACATTTAAAGATGATTACTTGAGGCCAAGTATGGTGGCTCATGCCCGTATTCCCAGCACTTTGGGATGCCAAGGTGGGAGGATCGCTTGAGCCCAGGATTTCAAGACCAGCCTAGCAACATAACAGACCCCATCTCTACAAAATATTAAAATAGCTGGGAGTGGTGATGTACCCATGAGGTCCCAGCTACTGCACTCCAGCATGGGCAACAGAGCGAGACCCTGTCTCAAAATAAGTAAATAGAATAGTATAGAATAAGGATTACTCCAAAATGATAAAAGGTCTAATTCATGAAGAATATAGATACATTTTAAGCTTGTTTGCCTATAACAACATGGCTTCAAAATGTGTAAAGCAAAAAATGGACAAAAATACAAAGACAAATAGACAAATTTATAATCATAATGAGATGGTGCTATGGTGGATGGTACAATTTCTTGGTAGAAATTGTAGATGAAACAGGCAAGAAAGTAATAGGGAATAGGAGATGTGGACATCACAATTGACATTCTGGATCTCAGGAGTATCGCTTATCTCCCATCCCAGTGTTTCTGGAAGGTGGGCGATGGAGTCAAAGATTATTCTCAAGACTTAGATCTAAAGTTGTTTTCTTTGTTGGGCTTTGGATGTACTTGGGATGTTACTCTTTTCTTCTTGCCTGATTATTCCTTTTGGAATGGGAATGTCTTTCCCTAACCTGTCCCACCATTGTATTTTGGAAACACAGAACTTGTTTCACGGGCTCACAGATGGAGAACCAGTTGCCTGAGGATGAATCAGACTGTGTGTCTTACCCAAAGCTGATTTAGTTGAGACTTTGGACTTTACACTTTTGAGCCGATGCTCGAATTAGTTAATATTTAGGGGGGGCTACTGGGATATAATGAATGCATTTTCCATGTGAGAATGACATGGATTTGGGGGGCCAGGTGTGGAATGCTAGTTTGAATGTGTCCCCTCCAAAGTTCAGGTGTTAAAACTTAATGGCCACCAGGTGTGGTGGCTCATGCCTGTAATCCCAGCACTTTGGGGGACCAAGGAGGGCAGATCATCTGAGTCTGGGAGTTTGAGACCAGCCTGACCAACATGGAGAAGTGCGTCTCTACTAAAAATACAAAATTAGCCAGGCATGGTGTCACATGCCTGTAATCCCAGCTACTTGGGAGGCTGAGGCAGGAGAATCGCTTAAACCTGGGAGGTTGAGGTTGTGGTGAGCCAAGATTGCACCACTGCACTCCAGCCTGGGCAACAAGAGCAAAACTCTGTCTCAAAAACCAAAACCAAAACAAAACAAGACCTTGATGGCCAATGTAATGGTGACTTAGTCAGTTTTATGCTGCTGTAACAGATTACAGGAGACTGAGTAACTTATAAACAACAGAAATTTATTTCTTACAGTTCTGGAGGCTGGGAGGTCAAAGGTCAAGGGGTTGGCATCTGATAAGGGCCTTCTTCCTGCATCATCCTATGGAGAAAGGCAGAAGGACAAGAGAGCACAAGAAGGAGCAGAACTTGCTTTTATAACAAATATACTCTGTCGATAACAAACCCATCTTCACAATAATGACATTAATCCATTCATGACGGCAGATTTCTCATGACCTAATCACCTCTTGAAGATCTCACCTCTCAACACTGTTGTATTGAAGATTACGTTCCCAACACATGAAGTTTGTAGGACATTAAAACCATAGCAAATGATATTAAGAGGTGGGGCCTTTAAGAGGTGATTAGTCAAAAAAAAAAAAAGAGGTGATTAGTCCATGAGGGTTCCAACCCTTATGTACAAGACCAAGACCCTTATAAAGGAGGCTTCATGCAGTGTTCAGCTAGCTCACCCTCCTGCCTTCTGTCATGTGAGGACACAGCATCTCTCCCCTCTGGAAGATGCAACAACAAGGCACCATTCTGGAGGCAACAAGCAGCCCTCAGCAGACGACTGAACCCGAACCTGCTGACACCTTGATCTTGAACTTACCAGCCTGCAGAACTGTGAGAAAATAAATTTCTGGTCTTTATAAACTACCCAGTCTGTGGTATTTTGTTAAAGCAGCACAAAACAGACTAAGACATAAACCAAGTAGGGTTTATCTCAATAATGTAAATCTATGAGATTGTTTTAATATTAAATAATTTACGACCAGGCGTAGTGGCTCACTCCTGTAATCCCAGCACTTTGGGGGGCCGAGGTGGGTGGATCACGAGGTCAAGAGTTCAAGACCAGCCTGGCCAATATGGTGAAACCCCATCTCTACTAAGAATACAAAAATTAGGGGGATCGATCCAAGATGGCCATTTAGGAACAGCTCAGGATTGCAGCTCCCAGTGAAAGCACAGAGGGTGAGTGGACGCCGCATTTTTATTGCCCACAGACTAGGAAATTCCCAGGTAGAGGAGCCCCACGGGTCGCCAGCGTGGCTGTTTTGGCCAGCGCAGCTGTGTCGGCCGGCATGGCTGCTTTGCCCCACACGGCTGCTTTGTCAGCACCCCGGCGCAGCGGTTCTC
>NW_016108077.1:462175-487557 GCF_001604975.1 Cebus imitator | reverse complement strand
AACAAAAAAATGAAGACATTTATCTATAATTAATTGGGTGCTTTAGCTTGTTAAATATGTGTAAAGTGTTTCTCTGGTGTATCATATGTTTCCATTAGATTGTACATTCAATGAAGGCAGAAGAAAAATATCCCTCTTCTTATATCCTTCGACGTTGTCTAATGCAATTTGATACTGCATACATAGCTGACAATTGATGAGTGTTGTTAACAGCACCAACTGTATCAATTTCTGTCTCATATCAGCTGTAATAAGTTTTCCAAGCTGGAAATGAGAAAAAATGGAGAAAGTAGAACATTTTCTTTATTTGAAATGAATTGACCTACTATGAAAAATAGCTAAAACATGTAAACAATATGAAACCAATTGAAAAGGCAAAACTTGAATAAACATAAAAATAAATTGTATTCTTTGTTTTAATCTTAGCTAAATGGCTAGGCTAAAAATTATCACAAGAACATATTTTCAGATGAACATACTCAAAATTTTGTAAAAGTATCTTTGAAAATTTTCATTTTTAGGTCACAGAGTATATTTTTCATTCAATTTTAAAAATCAACAATCTTATTGTTAAAAGTAAATCTGTAAGACTCAGATAATGATCTGTTTTCTGATCAATAGTTTTCTCTCCATTGTCTACAAAACTAGATCTTTCAGAGGGGTCACATTTGTCTTGACTATTTGGCATAATTGGCCAAATATTCACAGAGGCATTTGTTCAGCATTCTAAGTAATTTTCTGATAAAAATATGAATGCATATTTAAAATGGAAAACCAACAGCATCATGATATACAGGTTTAAGACTCTTTTAATTTTAATGATATTAAATACACTTTTTGTGAATAAGGAATTGATTTGTTTGAAAACTGTGCAAAAATAGAGAAAGGAAAAGATGGGAATCTGGAGCTACTAATCCTAAAAGTGACTAAATCTAAGATTAGTCACTACTACAATGCACAGCATTAGCCATGGAATATCTTTTTTATTCCTTCATCAAGTGTGTAAATATGGAATATGCCAAAATTCTGCTTCATTCATTTCCAGTATCTTGAGCCATAGTTCATTTATTTAATCTTGGCACATCATCATTGAACCAGTAGACTAATAGCTCTTATGGATTTAATTGACTTATTTAAGTGATAAGTCCATCTTTATGAGAGCTATGGAAATAAAGAAGGCAAATAATTACTTCCCAGCAAAGCAGAAAGGAGGCGATACAACATAAAAACATATATTTTAAAAATGTCCACTGAATCAGATGGATGGGTTAAAAAAAACCTTAAAAAATACTTCTTAATTTTACTTTTAATGTTTAGCCACTTTAAAAATCCTGTGGAAATTTAAGAAAACAACATATGCAGATCATAGTGTTAATGGAATCTGTTCCGCATAGCAGGTGATGGATAGAAGGGGCCCACTGTAGCAGGTGAGGGTTCTGCAGGTATAAAAAATGTAATTGGGAAAGACACAAGCATATTCCTCCTCAACAGATCTCTTTTCTCCCTTGATCTCTGAATGTTGTAACTCAGTACTTACAAATAAAAATTCAATTAAGCTTTGAAGATTGACCACCATTAACTGCTGAAGAAAATAACATAGTAGATGCAATTATGGGTTCAACTCCTAGTCTACTACTCATTGAATATAGCTCCCAGCACTTTTCAATAACCTTTCTAGGCTGCATACTAACAGTATGGAAAATATGACTGGTATAAAATATGGTTTTTGAATGACAATAAATAAAGGAGGCTCCTCATGTATAAGTTGACTATTGCATTCCTTATGGATTGAGGGAGTTTAAGGAGGTCATGTTTATTACATGTTTTTGTTTTGTTTTGTTTTGTTTTGTTTTGTTTTGTTTTTTGAGATGGAGTTTCTCTCTTGTGGCTCAGGTTGAAGTGCAGTGGCACAATGTTGGCTCACTGCAACCTCCGCTTCCTAGGTTCAAGTGATTCTCCTGCCTCAGCCTCCCAAGTAGCTGGGATTACAGGTGCCCACCACCACACCCAGCTAAGTTTTGTATTTTTCCTAGAGACAGGGTTTCACCGTGTTGGCCAAGCTGATCTCGAACTCCTGGCCTCAGGTGATCTGCCCACTTTGGCCTCCCAAAATGCTGAGATTGCAGGCATGAGCCAGCACGCCCAGCCTATTACATGTTTTAATCATGGTGTGCCACATAGTTAGCACTTAGTAAATGGTGGTTGTTATCATGATTAAGGTGGTGATCTTCACCTAGGAAGTCTCTCAAATTTTTCTTTAAAAAAAGGATCAAACTAATGTGTTCATTGAATTCATTTGACAAATTACAAATACTGTTTTACATGAATATCCATTACCTGTTCAGCCATCATTGAAGTACTTTCTCTTACATGTAATATTTTCAGATTTATGGACCTCAGGATTTCTGTTGATATAAAGGCTAATAAAGAGCCTGTCAGGTTTCTACCATTTTTCCTAAATAAAAAATTGACCTAAGGGTGGTACTAACTCACCCTACCAACAAAAAATAATAAATAAAATGGAAGCTTTTGGAACCAGTAGAACTTGAGTTTCACGTCCCCAAATTAACAACCCAATAACTATGTATGGCCCAATTAAAAAACATCCAGCTCCAAAGAATCCTTGAGACTATTGTTTTCATTTTATTTTAGGATCTGATCCTGAAAGATGTGTCGTGAGGACTCTCTCTCTCTCTGGTATTATCACTTACAGCATACAAGCTGTTCATTCAGCCTTTGTCACCCCTGCCTGGTCTTGGGAAGCCATAGAGTATGTTTTTTGCCATTGTTACTCAGATAATCTGATCTATGTCTTCTTTCAATTTAATGTAACTCAGCGTACCAAGAAAACGAAGCAGTAGTAATTTTTTCTTCTCTGATAGTCCCAAAACTTATCAAGACATGTTTTGGTGGCAATGCTTTCAGTTATTTGTGAATGACTTACCACTCCTTCATTGTATAACCACATCTTATCAAAAAGTGTAGTTCTATACACATGCAAAAATATGTGCAGAGTGTGGTCGTTTCTCACATACAGCAAAGGCTCAATAAAAGTTTGGTAAATTGAATTACCACCTGGTGACCTTCACATTGCACTTCCCCAGAGGATATTTCCCTCTCAGACTCAGTCAGATCCTTGTTTTATGATTTCATAGCACCCTTTATTTCCTGATAGATTTTTCATAATGTTAACTAATAATTGATTAATCATAATAATTTACTTAATGTCTGTTTAAATAAACTCTTGAAAGAAATAACCGTAGCTGTCTTAATGACCACTATACCTACAGCTTAATATATTACCTATAAAGCGCTTAGGGCATATTTTATAAAAGGCTAAAAATGCTTAACCAATTACCTCCTTGTTTCACAGTTACAGAAACTAAATTTTTACTCTACTTCACCTTAAGATCTGCTCATTTATTCTATCTCATAACATATTACAGAATCTATCTCATAATATATAAGACCTTTGTATCCATGTTTGGTTGGCCTCCATCCAAAAATAACAAACTTTGACCTGCATTTTATTTAATGAAATAATCCTTCTCCACTTCTCTGCTGCCTCATAAAGGAATATTTGAGTCAATAATGCTGCTAATAAATTTTCCACAGTCCTTGTTTCTGTTTCTCTTCTGTTTTACTACTCATTCTCTGGTCATTTTGCTGCTCATTAGCATATCAACTTGACATGAAGTTGTTTTGTTAAATTTATTAGAAGTTTAGACAAGGAAGGTATTTGTAGATTTAGTTATCTTTGCTATTTCCTACGGTTTGCTCTCTTAAATCATCAAGAATTGAGTATACTTTTGGGAGAACAATTCCAAACAAATCTCATGAAATTTTCTAATGACAAACCTAATTTAAAATGATGGAAAATGCAACCATAAAAGATATTTGATTTATTTCATTAGATCAATATTTTTCTGACTGTTACTGTCCTATCTCTTAGCTGGAAACAAAAATGTAAAAAACTCTATTTTCTGATAGAACAATATTTTACTATGGTAGGGTATAAAGTGAAAATAGTAGATAATAAATTACTCAGAGTGCTACCAAAATGTACATACAGCTTATTTATAGACTAAAAATGTGCTATATTAATTATGTTACCTTAAATGAAATCTTCCCTCCATTCACATGGTAGAACAGGATTTTTTCTCCTTATTTACTGAAAGAGACAGAAGAGAAATGTATCCCCTTAGACAACTGAGTTCCTCCAAAGTGGAGTGTCTTTATCTTTGTTATCTTTCTACATGATGCAAACAATTGGCTTGTCCCTAAGTAATCATGCTGTAATTAGTCAATAATGACAGTCAACAACGGTCTCACTCTCTCTCCAATAGTTCACTCCTCCAACAAAATGATTTGCAGAGTTAGTTTAATGGAGTGCTGTCACCAGATTAATGGCCTCACTTTGAAACAACGTCAACCTCTTGACTGGACATGCTTTTGTTAGGCGTCCTGGCATATAGCTACAAGTAAGAAACTATTAGCTTGTAGCAATGTTTTATTTCTCTTAAGGCTTCAGATTATGTACTTTGTTTGCAGAAATACACCAAATCATCATATTTATGTTTCTTTATTTTACAAAATAAAAAGTGTTTTTTGTTTTGTTTTCGTTTTTTAAAGGTGACATAAAGTGTTCTGAAGGCCTACATAGTTTCATATTCCAGTTGTGAAAGGGAGGGAGAAAAGATCCTATAAAATACTGTATTTCTTTCTCTCCTTAAAAAAAAAATCACACCTTCCTATCTAGTAAGTGGAGCATAGTTATGTGTGTGAATGCAAGTTGGTTTACAAAACAAAAGAGCTTTTGTTCAAAGCCTCACTTCTATGCCTTTTTCTTTGTAAGTATCTCAAAATACCTGTTGTATTTCACACATTTTTCTTGCATGTCATGCATTTCTGTGTTCTGAAGCAAAGCACAGTAAAATTTATTGTGCTGGAAAAGCTTACTTTCTGAGAGAGACATCTGTTTTATTTATGCACTTTTGGTGTCTAAGCCTTTTAAGTCTGGCCAGCTTATAATGAAGTGCTCTGGGGAGATTAGCAACTACCCCTATTTGGATGGAATCAAATATGAGATTATTCTACATCAAATGTTACTTCTTTTTATCTGATAACTTTAGAGCAATACCCCATTGTATTAAAATTAGTGAAACTGATCATCTAAAAATGAGTTTGGGGGCACTTTTATTCACAGAAAAATAAATATTGGCAGCAAAAAATATTTTTTTTTCCTGAATAATCTGATTATTTTACTATTTTATTAAATTAGTAAAATTAAAATAAGTTAGTAAAATTAGTTAAATTAGACAGTTTTACCGAGTACTCTGTGTAGGGTACACTGCTGGGCCTTAAGAAGAGAACCATGAACAAGATAACATATGATGCTGTCCAGGAAGAAATTTAGACAATAGTTGGGGAAACAGGGATGCACAGGTAATTACAATAGAGTGATAAAAGGTGTAATAAGAGTTAAGTACTGGTACTGAGTGCTGTGGCAGTATTTAATGGTAGCGGAAGATAACACCTAATCTGTCCTTTGGAGACGCAGGAAAGATTTATGTCATGATGAAAGGCTCAAATGACTTAGCTCCTTGCAGTGAGGGACAGTAGTGAAAGTGAATTCCAGGCAGAAAGAAAAGCAGGAGCAATTTCCTAAGAGCCAGAGAGTGCAAGATGAATTTAAAGAATTGAACTTCATTTAAATAAGGGCCTGAAAAAGCATTATAGGAATTTGGAACATTATCCTGAGAACAGTTTTGAGCTAAGATAGTGTTTTAAGGAGGGGAGTAGTGACTTAAAAAGATCATTCTGGGTCTAATGTGAAGAATGGATTAGAGGTGGATAAGATTGGAGATAGGAAACCCATTAGGAGGTTATTAAAATAATCCAGGCAGAAGATGGTAAGGCCTGAATTTACGTAATGGAACTGGGGATAAAGAAGGTCAACAGTTCAAGAGATGTTAGCATTTCCATTTTTCCCTCCCCACCTCCATTGTGTGATGTGCATTAACCAGAGGTTTTGCCTATATCTACACTATGACAGCTTGCCTGGAGATACAGATTCCTCAAGATCTTTGATATTAGCAAGTGATAATTTGCTAGGAATTTTGTGAGTCATTGTTGAAACAACTGCTAGCTACTTGAAGAGGAGAATGGACAAGTCATTTATTTGTAGACATGAATGATGCAATCTCAATCTGTCCACAAAAGATAGTGCAAAGGAGATTCTAGGAAGGAGGTCTTGGTCTCAGCCACTTAATTAAGATAAAAGTTCAAGGACTTTGCAGTGTGAGTATTAAGGCAGAGAACTAGTGTTATGTGTTGAATTGCATCCCCAAAAAGATGCTGAACTCTTTACTCCCAATACCTGTTAGTGTAACCTTATTTGAAAATAGGGTCTTTGATGATTATCAATTTAAGATTAGGTCATTAGGGTGGACTCTGGTCTATTATGTCTGTGTTCCTATAGAAAGGAAAAATGTGGACACTGGCAAATGGTAACAGGAAAAATACTACGTGAATATTGGAATTATGTTGCCCCAAGCCAGGAAACTACCAGAAAATAGGAGAGAGGTCTGGATCAGAGTTTTCCCCAGTGCTTTCAGAGAGAGCACGGCACTGCTGACACTGACTTTCCATTTCTGACCTCCACAACTGTGATACAAAGCATTTCTGTTAAGTCATTTTGTGGTATTTTGCTATGGCAGCCCTAGAAACCTAATACGACTGGAGAAAGGAAGCCTTCAACTGGACACGTGGGAATTTGCTAGATTCAGGAGGAGGACATGCTCATATGCCACAGTCAACTATTTCCCTATAACTGGGCCATACTACTATGTGAGATGCATCCAAAGTTTCAATGGTGTATCTGTCAGTGTTCAGGGTCTACTTCACTGACTTATGTGAATAAAAACTGTACTAGCTGTCTAGCTAAGTCCATGATTCTGAAGCAGAACATTGATTTCATAGCCCTCCTAACTTCCTAGCCAGTACTCCTGCATTCAGCCTTATTTCCTTCTTTCATTCCTTATCCTATTTCTTATCCCTCTTTCTCAACCTAAGCACTGAGATGTCTCTGTTCAGCTAAATTAACTTTGAGTAATAATATCAATATCCTTGCTTTGTTCTGGGCTCATTCTCTATTTCCCCACATTCTCTAAAAGCCTGTCTAGTAGGCAGTTCTACTTTTGTCAGTGAATTGAAACCAGCTGAAAGCAGATTTTGATGAGTGAAACTAGAATATGAGGGTGTCCTGAGAGCAAATGTCTTTTATTATTCATGTTTTAAAAATCATTTTATTGAGATATAACATATACAAAAATGCATATATCTTTAACATATAGCTAGATAATTTCTACTTATACACGTTACAGGCAAATGTATATTCCCATGTAATCACTGCTTAGATGAAGATTATTATTATGTATTATTATTAGTCTTTTAAATTATTATTATTATGTATTATTATTAGTCTTTTTAATTTTGCCTCTTTTGGTGAACACATAGTGATGGTTCATTGTGGTTTTAATTTGCACTTATCCTGATGATGTGTCCATATGATTTACATTTGGCTCTTGTAAAAAGCAAGAATTATTTTGTTTCAGTAAGGCAAATTTTAATACTGAGCTTCACGCGTTTACATTTACTGTGGTTACTGAAATATTTTGATAGTAAAATCTATCTTATTTTATACTTTGTGGGCCATTCATAATAAAAAGAAAGTTAGGGTGGCAATATTAGTACTTGTGTGGTGAAGAACTAACTTTGCCCAAAGAGAAGGCTGGCCTTTGTCTTGACTCCTAGGAGGTAATCTCTAAACCCTTTGAATTTTCCAAGTAATTGAAGTGTCTTTGTTATGGACAGACTGTTAGACCACGCTTGATAGAGAGTTATACCAGTGAGGTGACTGGTGGTTAGCTCCTAGGTAGTTTATGCTAAGGAGTTGACTCAGGTTGGGTTTGGCCATACTGGAAAGGTCAACTTTATATTTTTATATTAGGCTAACCCTTGCAAAATGGAGAAATAACTGGAGATTGAATTAGTGGACAGTGATTCAATCAATTGTGTCTATACAGTTAGAGTCTTGATTTAAAAAAAAAAAAACTCTGAACACTGAAGCTCAGTGAGCTTTCCCTGGTTGGCAATACTCTTGAGTATCATCACACTTTGATGCTGAGAAATGATGCAAGCTTTGTGTTTGGAACTCTCTGAAACTTCACTGTACACATCTCTTCTAATTTGTATCCTTTTCGTACATTAAAACTATAACTTTAAGTAATACACTTTCTTTTAGTGAATTCTATGAATTTTTCTCTTGAGTGGTTGTAATTTAAACCTTAGAGTGGTTGTTGAAACACTCTAATTTGTCACCAACTGGTCAGAAGTAAAAGTTGCCCTGGGGATTCCTAACCCTTAACCTGTGAAGTTTAGCCCACTTCAGGTCATATTAAATTATACAGAATTTAAGGTGAAGAATGTTATTAAGAATAAAGAGGGTCACAATATATTATAAAATAATAAATTTCTGAGGAAAACATAAACAGTCTAGTAAAATATTGTTAAAGTATCGGAAGCAAAATCTACTGGAAGAGAAAAAAGTTTATCATTATAATGGGAGATATTAATGTACTTTTACCAATCCATCAGACAGTAAAATAAATTAATCATGATGTAGAGAATATGGACAATATAATTAACAATGAACAAGTTTGATTTATGTATCTATTTAGCACCTAAGAAGTAGAAAATGCCCATTTTCAAGCACACATGAAACATTTTTAAAAAATGACTGTGTGCTAATCATAATGAAGGTCCCAATAAATTCAAAGACAATGATAATACATACAACTTGACAAAAAAAAAAAAAAGACTGGGTCGGGCATGGTGGTTCACACCTGTAATCCCAGCACATTGGGAGGCCGAGGCGGGCGGATCATGAGGTCAAGAGATGGAGGTCATCCTGCCCAACGCAGTGAAACCCTATCTCTACAAATAATACAAAAAAATAGCTAGGCATGGTAGCTCATGCCTGAAGTCCCAACTACTCAGGAGGCTGAGGCATGAGAATCACTTGAACCTGGGAGGTAGAGGTTACAGTGAGTGGAGATCGCACCACTGCACTCCAGCCTGGGAGCGAGACTCTGTCTCAAAAAAAAAAAAAAAAAAAGAGAACCAAGGACTAAGAAGGGACCCTCTTGCTATCTGAGGTTATGCAGCTAGCAAGCAGAAGAAGGAGGGGTAAACTGCTGCAGACCTGTCCAAGTTCAAAGTCTTTGCTACAGTCTATGGGTGGGTCTGGCTCCCAACAAAACTGTCAAGCTGACGTTCTCAAATATGGGTTCCTAGCCACCCAACTCCTCCCATGTAAAGCCTCAGACTCTGTTCAGGGATATTGTGAGGGATTCCACTGCACTTTGTCCCTGAAACCACATATTTCTTCCACACGTCACTCTTTTGCTCTACTCCAAATCCTGGCTGACTTATATTGTGTCCTAACTCCTAATGTCCTTTTATAGAACTGGAAATTCTAAGAGATGAATCCATGCCGAGACCTCCGTTCCTGGGCTCCACGCTTCCAGCCAGACATCTGTGATTATTTGAACTGCTGTTCCCTGGCATGCAATGTCTTATTTTTCTCTCTCTGATTTCAAGATTGTTTCTTTATTTTTGGTTCTTCACAATGTGCCTATGATGTGCACAGGTGTGGTTATTTTGTAGAAATCTTGCTTGGATAGCCAGGAGTGGTGGCTTACACCTGGAATCCCAGCTTCTGGGGAGGATAAGACAGGAGAATTGCTTAAAGAAATCTTTTTGGAATTCACCGAGGTGTATTAGGTTGGTGCAAAACTAATGGCAAAACTGCAATTACTTTTGCACCTAACTAATATGTCTTTGAGTAAATTTGGGGAAATTTAGGCAACTATTTCTGTGGTTTGTTTGTTTTTGTTTTTGAGATGGAGTCTCACTCTGTTGCCTAGGCTGGAGTGCAATGGTGTGATCTCAGCTCACTGTAACCTCCACCTCCCAGATTCAAGCGATTCTGCTGCCTCAGCCTCCTGAGTAGCCATGATTACAGGCGTGCACCACCACGCCTGGCTAATTTTTGTATTTTTAGTAGAGACAGGGTTTCACCATGTTGGTCAGACTGTTCTCAAACTCCTTACCTTGTGATCTGCCTGCCTCAGTCTCCCAAAGTTCTGGTATTACAGGCATTGAGTCACTGCACCCAGCCAGGCTACTATTTCTTCAAGTACACATATGTCAGACCTTTTGATATTGTCTCACAGGTCCCTGAAGATCTGCCCACTGTTCTCAGTGTTTTTTCCCTGTTCCTCAGTTGGATAACTTCTACTGGTATATCTTCAGGATCACTGAGTCATCTGTTATCTAGATTCTGCTGTTGGGCTCATTAAGTGAATTTTTACTTCAAACATTACATTTTCACTTCTAGATTCCTGTTGGTTATTTTTTGTACCATCTTTTCATTCATTGAGAACATTTTTCTTTACATCCTGAGTGCTGTCATAGCAGCCACTTTAAATTCAGGATTGCTAATTCTAAATCTGGATAATTAATTCAATATCTTTTCACTTGAGAATGAGTCATGTTCTCCTATTTCTTTGTGTGTCAAATATTATAATTCTGAGGTGTGCCTTGGACATTGTGACTGACCCACTGTAGAGACTCTGGATTATTTATGTTCGTTTTAAAAGTTTTTTTTTGTTTGTTTTGTTTGCAAGAAGCTAACTTGATTGAACTCAAACTGCAAACTTAGCCCCTTCCACAGTGGACAGAAGCTCTCATCTAAGTTCCATTATTTTAGCCTTAGTTGGGTTTTGTAGAGTCTGCCCCATTTACATGGGTTCAGGAATCACCCAGAGACCCTGAATTTGGACTTCCCTTCTCTGGCTCTCTCCTTTCCTGGATTCTTCCCTCACCTTCCAGTGACGGTGGTTGCCTCAATTCTGCCTTCTGGTTCTTCAGCCACAGGTTGAATAGAATCACAGGTTTCTATCCAACCTCTAGACACATCGTGCGGCATTGACTCTAGCCTGGCCTTTGGATAATATTTAAACTAGGAAAGTCACTTTCTGCTGTTGCCTTCTTCCACGTGTTGACTCCCTCATCTGCCTGCATGTGTTCACTTTCTAGCATCTTCTTTCTTCTTTTTTCTCACATTTTATCTAGAGTATTATATAAATGTCATTTCTGGGAGGGCTGATAGGATGGGAGGTTACTTGGCCATGACCAGAAGAGGAACAAGTTTTCTGTCACTGGGTAAAAATACCTTAAAGTGCCGCGGCTTTCTTCTGACATACTGACTGAGGTCCCGAATGTGTCAGATAAGAGGAGGGATTCTGCTGAGATATGCTGGTATCTTAGCAATCTGGTAGGAATGACTGGGACAGGAGGGCTCTTCTGCAGCTCACAACAAAGAAGGGGCATTCTAGTTCACAGGTTAGCTCTGGTCATTGGGAAGAATGGAAGCATTCTTGGCTGCATTATAAGTAGATGCTAAGGTAGTTTCTAAAACTCTTTTTGTAGGAAATAAACATAACTATCTTGAGGCTATGATTTAGAATGTTTCTCACCAGTTTACTATGAGATCTAATGCTTGCAAAAATCTTAGGAAGGAGAAATGAGGAGATTGGATCAAAACAGAGGACTGAGGCCATTCATCTACTTTCTCTTCCCCGACCCCACAAATGCCAGGAAAGGACAGAGAAAGTATTTTCCGAAAGGAAAAGAATCCAAAATAGTATTGAAAATAAGAAAGGGAGCTCCACCACTGAACCAGAAATTCTGAAAAATTTCTGAATGATAGAAATCAGACAGAATCAGACAAACAGAGAAGCAAAAGCAGAAGAAACCACCACCAAAAATAAGTATAGGGGATGACTGCCACAGAGGCAGGAAGTGCTCAGCAGAATGCCAGGTGCAGACCCCGATGTACCAGAGAAAGGAGGGCTCTGGGGCAGCAGTCATGGACAATCTGGGGAGCTGCTATAGGAGCAGTCAGGTTAACTGAGCCTCTCCCCTTCCAAGCAGAAAGCAGTCGTGGCATCCGCATTCAGACTAAAGCAATGATCATGGAAATATTTTTTTTTTTTGAGACAAAGTCTGACTCTGTCACCTACACCGGAGTGGTGGCACGATCTAGGCTCACTGCAACCTCCATCTCCCAAGTTCAAGTGATTCTCCTGCCTCAGCCTCCTGAGGACTACAGGCATCTGCCACCATGCCTGGCTAATTTTTGCATTTTTAGTAGAGATGGGGTTTCAGCATGTTGGCCAGGCTGATCTCGAACTCCTGACCTCATGATCTGCTCACCTTGGCCTCTCAAAGTGCTGGGATTACAGGCATGAGCCACCTGCCTGGCCAGAAAGGAGAGATTAAAGGTACCCTCATGTAGCTCTTTATTCCCTCACTCAGAAGAAAAACCACTAGTTTATCTCACTTTCCCATCTAGCCCACCTCTCCCCTGCAATGTCTAGCAGTGAGAGAAAAAACATCCACAGACAAGCATTTAGGGAATGGCAATTAAAAATGTAATACCCAACCAAGAATAGCCAAACACTTGAGAAAAACCATTCTCATGAAAGAAAGCAAACAAGACAGAAGCCCCCAGTTCAACATGAAGGGTGCCACTCTAGTGATTACCCTGTGACTCTTACGGAAACTCAGGGACCAGGACCCAAGCCCAAAGCAGTCACGCGTGAATGAGACATGATAGAAGGCAATGGTCAGAGCTGGCCTGGTGGGACCCTGACCGACACCATCGCAGCCTGGTGATGCCAATGTACACAGAGAAGGGGACCCTCCAAAGCTCTGACTGTGCCCAGAAGGCCTTGAGACCCGGGTGGGTGCCCTAGTCTCAACACCCAGAACTATGGATGGCAAGAGAATGGCCCCTGCCTCTGCCCCTCCCCAGCTGTTTGGAAGGAGCCTCGTTGCCAGGGTAATCTAGGTGTGTTTTTTCCTTGACGTTATTAAGAATCTAATGCTTTAGCATATAATTCATTAAACCTCATCAGTTATGGTTCCTAAAATTTTCTATATTTTTATGGATAAGATAGACACTGCTAAGGTAGTTTTCTACATTTTCTTTTAGTTCTTTTTTTAAAAAAAAATATTTTTGTTTAAAAAAAGAATCTAATGTTCTGGCCTGGTGCAGTGGTTCACACCTATAATTCCAGCACTTTGAGAGCCCAATGCAGGAGCACTGCTTGAACCCAGGAGTTCAAGACCAGACTGGGTAACACTGCAAGACCCTGTCTCTATTTGAAAAAATTTTAAATTAGCTGGGCACAGTGGCACATGCTCCTGTGGTCCCAGCTACTCAAGAGGCTGAAGTGGGAGGCTCACTTGAGCCCAGAAGGTCAAGGCTGCAGTGAGCTATGACTGTACCACTGCACTCTAGCCTGGGTGACAAAGCAAGACTCCATCTCAGAAAAAAAAAAAAAGAATCTAATACTCAACAAACTTGAGCCATGGGATCAATGGAGAATGTTAGAGGTTGAACTCTGTCTCTTCAAAATTCATACACTGAAGACCTAACTCCTAGTACCTGAGAATGTGACTTCATTTGGAAATAGGGTCATTGCCAAGATAACTTATTAATTATGAGGTGATCCTGCAGGAGACAATTGTCCTTATAAAAAAAGGAGCTTGGACATAGACACCTTTACAGGCAGAATGTCATGGGAACATAATGAGAGCCATCTACAAGCCAGGAGAGACCCTTCCCTGGGACAGGGAAGCCTGGGACAGACCCTTCCCTCACAGCTCTCAGGAGCAACCAGCCCTCTGATGCCTTGGTTCTAGACTTTGGCCTCCAGGACTCTGAGAGAATAAATACTGTTATTGTTGGGGTTTTTGGTTTTGTTTTGTTTTTTGTTTGTTTGTTTTTTGAGATGGAGTTTTGCTCCTCTTGCCCAGGCTGGAGTACAGTGGCGTCATCTTGGCTCACTGCAACCTCTGCCTCCCCGGTTCAAGCAATTCTCCTGTCTCAGCCTCCAAAGTAGCGGGGATTACAGGTGCACGCCACCACACCTGGCTAATTTTTGTATTTTTGATCAGACTGGTCTCAAACTCCTCACCTCAGGTGATCCACCTGTCTCAGCCTCCCAAAGTACTGGGATTACAGTTATGAGCCACCACGCCCAGCCTGTTTTGTTTTTATTTTTTTGAGATAGAGTCTCACTCTGTCTCCCAGGCTGCAGTGCAGTTGCGTGATCTTGGCTCATTGCAACCTCCACCTCCCAGGTTCAAGCGATTCTCATGTCTCAGCCTCCCAAGTAGCTGAAGTTACACCACACCCAGCCAAAATACCAGTTTTTAAGCCACTTGATGTGTGGTCATTCATTACACAGCTCTAATACGGAGGGCAAAGCCACTAGACCCGAGAAGGACGAAGAAGTCTTAGTGAAGTGGGTGGGGCAGAGATGGGCTGGGCATGGTGGGAATTGCTGGATGGCCAAGGAAGGCATGGCCAGGGTGAAAAAGCAGAGCGTTGGTGCTGAGAAGGAAGCTGTGAACGGGCTGTAGGAACACCCTATTACTTTACTGCAGGAAAGAAAAACTTCTTCACCCAGATAGAGGGGAGAGGAACCGGGGCTTCTTGTGCTCTGGGAAGCCGGTTCTGGCCCAAATCTGGCCCGCCTGTGTCTTAAAATGCATTCTCTCCAGACCAGAAATAACTCCGCTGCAGGCTTCTTATACTGATAAATTCATCCTATTATTAGGCAGTGTCTTCTTTATATTTAGATTAATAACCACATAATGATCACCTTTGCTGATTTAGATGGTGTCATTTTAAGGAATTACGGTTGAGATCCATCTTCTCTTTCTCCACTGCCTCTGCCCTCCCTGAATTATTCCTGAGGAAGAAACCAATTAATAGTAGCTTGACTGCTGTAATGCAGGCTGCTCGACAATGTAGCGGTGCCTAATGGAGTTTTAATTTCCCCATGGTGAGTCAATATTTGCTCTAAGAAAGAAAAATGTCACCATAAACCACTGCCCCAAATGAATTTGGTAGCACAGAGGGTGAGAGAGTCTTCTCTTTTAGGCAAACAGTGATGGAAAGTGGGTACAGGGGTGGGGGGATCTCACTCTGCACGAGCAGGGTTGCCTCAGGTTCCGCTGCTGCTTCCAACGATGATGGCTAATAAATATTTTGCTTTGCAAATGTGGACGACTGTCAGAAACTCACCCACAGTTTAAAGGGTCTGCAACAGAGTCATTATAATATAGAAGAGGAACAATTTATTCCAGCCTTTTAATAACTGGCAGGGAGCAGGGAGGGGGGAATGTGACATTAGCCCTCCCTGTTTAAAGTCATTATGGTTGTTTCTTATTTCCCCCAACTTGGGCTGCAGGTGGAAACGGGAGCCTACTTTTAAAAAAATGTATTAGACTTTTTGGGATCATGCAAAGAAATAAAGTTCTGCAATCCTCTCCCTCATAATAAGTCTGTCCAAAAATGATGCTGCTCATTCTGTTGAAAGATAGTTTCATTTCCGAACTCAAAATTGGTATGAAAAATTTGTCTTGCCAAATGAACATTGTATACTGAACTTGTCAAATCCTTTCTCCTGACACAAATAAAAGATAACATTGGGTGGCAGCATGTAAAACAGCTCTGACAAGATAGCAAAGGGAGACAAAGAAATATACATATTTTGATTCTCTCTGTTTTAGAAGCTGGGGGGGGGGGTCCCAGCAGAATGACTGGCCGGCTTGTGAATGCTTCAGGTAACAATTGAACAAGTCACTTTCATGTAGATTTTCAATGGTATAATGACCCGGTTTCCAATTAGCCAAAACATGACAAAATCTCAACTTTTATAGCAGCACAAGCTGCCAGGAAGAGGGCCGTCTGAGTGACAAGGCTCTTCATTCAGAAGTTTACGGGCGCACGGTGTGGCTGTAATTACTAGTTCTAACACAGTGGGAAATTATTCCGTGTGTGTTTAAAAATAAATAAGGTAAATGATCACCCTTTCATTAGATCTGTACCCATATCATGTAAGTGACTTTTTTTTTCCTATTAAAATTGTTGATTGAAGGCCGTTAGCTGTTTATCAGCTCAAAATTACATTTCTGCTCTCTTAGGTGCTGCCGCCTTTAAAAATCACACTCGGCGCCTAGTTAGTAACAAGAAAAGACTCCTAAAACTGCAATTTCAGGGGGAGGAAAAAAACACAAGCAAGAAACCCAGATTGCACCTTCACATCCCCAAAGGCATCACGCTTCTTTGTTCTGCTAAGAAAAATTAACCTCAATCTCAGCTCGGGGTCCCTAGATTGATTACCATAGTCATTTAAATACTGTAATCTCATTTTCAGCATGGGGATAAGGAGGGGGGAGCATTGAGAGAGGGGATTGGGGAGCGAGGCTGGAGAGAGAAAGAGAGCAAAGGAGTGGGGGAGGAGAAAACAGAATAAATTATCTGACAAAGGGAATCAGGCTTTTCTGCTCACAGAGCCTATTTCGGATCCTTCCACTTGATTGGAAAAGTTGATGAAGTTTAAATGAAGCAGAATTAGAACCTCAGGCCGCTGAGTATTGACGGGGGCGACGCAAGAATGTGCAATTCAATAGCCCCAGCTTCGGCAGAAAACAAGGGAAAGGCCTAAATGGTATAATCTTCAATCGAATCTAACATCCACACTGACAAGGCAGGGTAATGAGTTAGGCCAGATCAGGCCTGTTGGTTAAAGAAATTAATCCCTCCCGCCGCCCTGAGCCGGGCTTTGATGCCTATTGTGTGGGCCCCTGTCCCAGTCCATCTAAATGCTAACTAACTGCGAGGGTGAGCGAGGGTGAGCGGGACTGTGCTTTTCATTGCTGGCGCTAATCTGATAACAATTTGCTCTCTCTGATTAGGGAGATGGGGAGAAGGAGGGAGCCTTGGCTGGGAGAGGAGGAGGGGAGCATTTCCTTTGAGAAAGGGGAGGCCCCTTTGCTCAGCCTTGATGGAGGTTTTGCCCCCAGCCATCATGGCTCCCTGGCCGGCGGATAGGCACCTTTGGAATAACCTGAAATCTGACTTCTATGGGAAACCCGACATCCATGTGTCCTTATGCGAGTCTCTTCTTTAAACTTACAAGTGGTAACAGCTAAAGTGCAGGCTCCCAGAGCGGTCCTCACCTGATCCCAGCATCCCTTTCCCAGGAACCTCCTCTGCCGCCTTCTTCACAGCGTGCGCCCTCCAGACTTCCCCTGAAAATACACCCAAGCTCAAGACAGCCAGTTTCTCACCTCATCTGGCCATTGTGTACACCTGTCCTTCCTCCTCTTCTCAGCCCTCCAACAACTCCACAGGTCTTTCTGGACCAGGACAGGCCAGGGCTGCTCCCTCTTCCTCTTTTTTTTTTTTTTTTTTTTTGGTGAGATGGAGTCTCGCTCTGTCACCTAGGCTAGAATGCAATAGCCCGACTCAGCTCACTCCAACCTCCACCTCTCAGGTTCAAACGATTCTCCCACCTCAGCCTTCTAAGTAGCTGGGATTACAAGCACGCACCACCATGTCCATCTAATGTTTGTATTTTTAGTAGAGACGGGGTTTCACCACGTTGGTCAGGTTGGTCTAGAACTTCTGACCTTCTGATCCATCCACCTCTGCCTCCCAAAGTGCTGGGATTATATACGTGAGCCACTGCACCTGGTCCCTAACTCTTTTTTTAACAGCCATGGACGTCTTGGCTGCATTGATTTCAGCCTTGTGCTGTCAACTTCTGGCTGTAGGTGCATGTGTGTGATTCGACTTTTCTGCCCAACTAGACTGTAAGGTGCTTGGAGAACAGAAAACACATCCCCAGATGAGCTTGACCCTTCAGATGGATATAGACACAGATGATAAGCACATGGCTTAACTGGATTCTTCTCTCCCATCAGGACAAAGGGGTCTCCTGGGGTAATGGACAGTGTGCCATAACATGTAGGAAACTCGACACGCTGTGGACTCACTCAGGGCACACTGCAAGCCCCAGTCCTGCCATTTACCCTTCATGTGATCTTGGGCATGTTTCTGAGCCTTTTTGGGCTCATGACATGGACCTTGCAGAGTTGAGATAACACATGTAAAAGATCTGGCACTTGGCCAGGTACTCAACAAGTGATGGCCACTGCTGTCACTAAGCTCTTTGGATCTGCACAGCAGCTCTGAGGTTATGACCTCAGGCTTTGGAGTGACAGACCTGGTGGGAAGCCTGACTCCTCCAGGTATGAGCTGGATGACTGTGGACAATCTGTGTAACCTTCATAAGCCTCGGCTTCTGCATCTGTAAAATGGGAATGATAGGCATCCCATCTCAGGATTGTTATGCAGATGTAAGGGAGAGGCACAGCGCCCCGCACACAGAGAGCATATTGCACAGAAGACAGCTGCGGTCGGTGGGCACAGTTGGGGGTCAGTTGGTCAAATGGTCTACAGCCAGGGGCCTCCTGGAAGCCCAGACTCCAGGTTCAGCCTCCTCCTCATGCTCCCACTCCGGGAGTAGTCAGGCCCGTGAGCATCCTGCGAGGTGATCCTGGGAAGATCTCCCCAGGAAGCAAGCGGCTGCCTAAGAAAAGACTGAGCTTTCAGGTTCGCCCAATAGGCGCTTTCCTTTCAGAGGGGGAGTTTTTCAAAGACTTGCTTAAACCTCCGAATTTATGCCCACCGGGTGCCTAAAGAAACAGCAAAATCTTCAGTGATGGTTTGCAAAGGTTTCGGAGGCAGCTGCGAAGCCCAGCACTCAGCCCTAAGGGACCCCTCGGAATTGCTCTGGCAGGTTCCCTCAAACGACTCGGTGAAAATACAGAGCTCGGCAGACTCAGGCTTGTGTAACTTACAAAAAGTAAACAAATTATAGTCACTAACCCTAAACCAGCCTGGAGGCACACATCCTGCCATCTGTGCCCAGCCCGGGCAGGGACCAGGATGCAACTAACATGTCCATCCCAGCTGTCACGCCGCAGCACACTGCAACCAAGAATGGAGCCCTTTGTCGGCCTGTTGCCACCTTCAGTACAGGGAGGGAGGTGCGGTTGCCTCCGCCTGTTGCTGGTTTCTGGACCTGTCTCTCAGCCCTTTGTACTCCGTTAGGTGTCTTCCCCCTGCTTTGACCCCTGCAGGTGTCCCTGGCCTCTGACTTCCTGCCCAGCCTCACCTGCTGCTTCACTGCAGCCCTCTGGCCCTCTTTCTACAAAGCTCCAGGTTCCTTTTTGCTTCGGGTCTTCTCAAATCTCCTATTTTGTCTGGAACAGTCTCGTCCCACTGCCCACCCGAACACGGACACATGCACACTCTACTTCCAGCACCGCTTCACTGACCAGGACCATACAGCTTGAAAGGCCGGGCTAAAATGTAGCATCCATGGCATCCTCCAGGTGGGACTTCCCTAGCCTCTGAGTGCCCTGCACTCCTTCACCATGTGTATCCCTGAGTGAGGAGTCCTCAGCTTACTGTCTGTCTTCTCCAGGGCCTTGAAAGCCACCTGCTGGGCCAGATGAGGTAGCTCACACCTGTAATGCCAGCACTTTGGGAGGCCCAGGTGGGCGAATCACCTGAGGTCAGGAATTTGACACCAGCCTGGCCAACATGGTGAAACCCTCGTCTCTACAAAAAAGACAAAAATTAGCTGGGCGTGGTAGTACATGCCTATAATTCCAGCTACTTGGGAGGCTGAACAGAAGAATCACTTGAACCTGGGTGGTGGAGCTTGCAGTGAGCTAAGATCGGGCCATTGCACTCCAGCCTGGGCGACAAGGGCGAAACTCTGTCTCAAAAAAAAAAGGGCCACCTGCTGGCAGGGACTAAGACTGTCCTATCCACTGAGGTGTTCCCCAAGGCCCAGCACACATCACAGCTCCTCAATAAACATTTTGCAAATGGTCAAATGAGCAAAATGAAAGATGGGCGAGAAGCCCCTCAGGTGTGCAGAATCAAGGTTTAGAAACATCCAGCAACTCACTCGAGGTTTCAGAGCCAATGAGAGTGTGCAGCAGACTGAACGCCTCACTGTGGTGCCAGCACCCGTGTGCCCGGCCCGTGGGAACTGTGCAATGCTTAGTGAACAAATGAATGAATGACTGAATGTCACGAGGCCTGGGGAAGAACCGAGGATCCTCAAGCCTAATGGTCTGGAGTGCATCCCCCCAAACTCCAGCCCTGAAGACCACGCTATCCCTCTTCCTGGGAAGCTTTTTCTCTCCCAGAGTTGATTTACCATGAAACTAGTGAAGTTTAGCTTCAGGATCATTCTCCAGCACAAGGCCCATTCCAAGGCCTGGGACTTAATTTTCAAAATTATTTGTAATTTTGCATTCTGTTTCTTAAAGAGGGAGCCCAAAATTGCATAAACGTCAAGCCCGGCAAAACCTGGATCTCCCTCTGCCCCCACCTCTTCAGTCCTCCACACATACTGGCTAATCTTTGTGTCAAGACTCAGCCCATGCTGGGTGCGCTGGCTCACACCTGTAATCCCAGCACTTTGGGAGGCCAAGGCAGGCAGATCACCTGAGGTCGGGAGTTCGAGGCCAGCCTGGCCAACATGGTAAAAACCCCATCTCTATTAAAAATACAAAAATTAGCCAGGTGTGGTGGCAGGTGCCTGTAATCCCAGCTACTCAGGAGGCTAAGGCAGGAGAATTGCTTGAACCCAGGAGGTGGAGGTTGCAGCAAGCTGAGATCTGAGATCATGCCACTGCATTCCAGCCTGGGCAACAGAGCAAGACTCTGTCTCAAAAAAAAAAAAAAAAAAAAAGAAAAGAAAGGAAGACTCAGCCCAAGCCATCAGCCTATGAGAGCTTTCCTCTTCTCCTCTCATCCAGGTAAAGATGGAGCTGTCTTCAGTGCTGGGCATGGATCCTGTCCAGACAGCTGCAGCCACATCTGTACCACTTTGCTGTTGATTTTCATCTATGTCTGCTTCTGCCTGATAAATTGTAAGCTCTTCAAGGACAAAGCCTATATCCAGGTGGGTTTACCCCTGTATCATTTGTGCCTGGCACTGTGGCTGGTATGTACTCAAAAAGTGTCTAATTAAAGCAGTAAGTGAATCAATGCACAGAATCATAGAGCTGTTGTTCTGTTCTTTTTTTTTTTTTTTTTATGTTTTTGAGACAGAGTATCATTCTGTCACCCAGGCTAGAGTGCAGTGGCATGATCTCGGCTCACAGTAACCTCCGCCTCCTAGGCTCAAGTGATTCTCCAGCCTCAGCCTCCTGAGTACCTGGGATTATAGGTGTGCACCACCACACCCAGCTAATATATATATATTTTTTTGTATTTTTAGTAGAGACAGGGTTTCACCATGTTGGCCAGGCTGATCTTGAACTCCTGGCCTTAAGTGATCTGCCTACCTTGGCCTCCCAAAGTGCTGGGATTACAGGTGTGTCTATTCCTGCTGAGAACACCTTGCTCATTCCAGGTGATGCGACTTTGATCCAGGTGTCCCCTTCCCGTCCTGTTCCCCCAGTGGAATCCAGCCTATCCTGCAGGCCCAGTACAACCTCACCAGCTCTCTGAGCTGCCTGGAAAGCCCCAACACTGCTCCTGCCTCAAGTCTTAAATGTGGCATTCTGGCCTCTCATCACCTCTCTTTCCTTTTTTTTTTTATTTTCTCTTATTTTTGAGGCAGGGTGTTGCTCTGTCACCCAGGCTGGAGTACAGTGGTGTGATCATAGCTCACTGCAGCCTCAACCTCCCGGGCTCAGGTGATCCTTCTGCTTCAGTTTCCTGAGTAGCTGAGACTACAGGTGCACACTACCACACCCAGCTAATTGTTTTAAATTTTGTGGATGCCAGGTCTCATTATGTTACCCAGGCTGGTTTCAAACTCCTGGGCTCAAGCAATCCTCCTGCCTCAGCCTCCCGAAGTACTGGGATTACAAGTGTGAGTCACTGCCCCTAGCCACCCACCTTTAATAACTAACGGGTTTTAATGTGCAAAGTCTGGTTCTCCCTGATCAGACCACAACTTCTTGGAAACAAAGTCTTCAATCTCTTGTGTTTCCTATGGTCCCTTGCACATTGTAGGCGTTCGATAAATATTTGCTCATTGGCTGATGGGCTCATTAGCAGTCTTAAATGCAGATACAAGATACAAAAAAAAAAAAAAAAAAAGCCAACATCTTGGCTCTTAAAGATCTCCTAGGAGGCAGATGGAAAATATAAATGCAATTCTACATAATGGGAACATTTTGATGGCATTTTAATGTGGTGACACAGCCAAACTCACTATTGTCCAGTAAATTAACTAATAAAACTGCCAGTACATTTTCTGATTCCCTCCACAGAAATGCTATGGCCGAAAGATCGCTTCTCTCGTTGCCTTTTGGGTGCCCCATCTTTGTGGGAGGCTGTGAAACCCGAGCTTTGGATCACCAGGGCTGTTTCTCGGATGCCACAGTCCGGCTTAGCCGCCACACTATTGGTTACAAACAGCCAGCCACCTGGCAGTGGTGTGGCCTCTCACTAATGCCACACATACCTTGAAATCAAAGAGTTCTGAGTCTCCGCTTTCATTCTTCTGGACAAACACAAAGGATTTCGAGCCACACAAAGAAATTTATCTTGTATGCTTCTGAGTTCACTGGTCTCCCAAATATGTATTGTTTGGTTCATATAAAAGATCAAAATCCCTCTTTTTGGCTCATCATGTGTTTTCTGCAATCCTTTTGGTGGCCATTCTGCCTCCTGTGTGCTACTCATGTTGACCTTTCTGTTCATTGACCCATGTCTGTCAGTTTCCTGCCCAAACCCTGATGTGTCTTTAAATGATTATAGGTGGAAAAATACAGCTGTTTTCTTTATAAAGCGTATTTATTTGCTTCCCTGAAATGCTGTATTTAGTGTCACAATTAGAGCATGAAGTCTTCGATGGGGTCCTGGCCCACTGTGAGTTTAACTTCTGGTGTACTAAATCAATTTTGTTTTAAATCTTAGATTAGTTCATGCTGGGGAAAACCAAACCAAACCAAACAAAATGCTTGGAAGTTGGTGCACCAGGGAAACAAAGCTTGTCTCCCGGTCAGTGATTACTCAACAAATCGGCCCCTTTGCTAATTAGTTTATCTAATGAATTATGGAGCCACACTGTATGGATTGCTGGAAATGCTTTTGAGTTTTTTAAACGACAACATGGGTGAGGCTAGAGATTGACAAGTCTCAGACAAAAGCTAGCAAACTTATGTAAGCTACATCGCTCAGGGAAAGGAAATGGATTCAAAGAGGGGAATTTTAAATAGCCATAACATGTATGGGAGGAAGACAATCAGAAACAAACAATGGGTAGAGAAGCAATTAAAACCAAGCCGCCTTCTGTCTAGAGTCTTTGCATTAGGTTTCAAGTGACCATGAACCATGGGTGAAGGAGAACGGAATTCCCACGTCCGCTTTATGTCTCCTGGTTCGGGGCTTCTCAGCCTTGGCACTATGGACATTTGGGGCTAGAGGATTCCTTGTTTTGGGGTGGGGAGGCACTGTCCTGTATATAGCAGGACGCTGAGCAGCATCTCTGGTGTCTGCCCACCAGATGCCACTAGGACCCCCTCCCCAGGTGTAATAACCAAAAACGTCTCTAGATATGGCCCAATGTTCCCTGGGGAGCAAAATTGCCCCCCTCAATTAAGAACTCCTGGCCTCATCAGGTGGATCACCTGAGGTCAGGAGTTCAAGACCAGCCTGACCAACATGGAGAAACCCCATCTCTACTAAAAATACAAAAATTAGCCGGGCATGGTGGCACATGCTTGTAATCCCAGCTACTCAGGAGGCTGAGGCAGGAGAATCGCTTGAACCCAGGAGGCAGAGGTTGCAGTGAGCCAAGATCGTGCCATTGCACTCTAGCCTGGGCAACAAGAGCGAAACTATCTCAAAAAAAAGGGCCGGGCACAGTGGCTCACGCCTGTAATCCCAGCACTTTGGAAAGCCGAGGCAGGTGGATCACAAGGTCAAGAGATCAAGATCATCCTGGCCAACATGGTGAAACCGGTCTCTATTAAAAATGTAAAAATTAGCCGGGCATGGTGGCACATGCCTGTAGTCTCAGCTACTTAGGAGGCTGAGGCAGGAGAATCACTTCAATCCTGGAGGTGGAGGCTGCAGTGAGCTGAGATCATGCCACTGCACTCCAGCCTGGCAACAGAGCAAGACTCTGTCTCAAAACAAACAAACAAAAAAACAAACAAACACTCCAGGCCTCATTCCACAATGCCATAATCTCTTCCGTCATATAATATCTCATTTGAATCCAACCACATTACAACCTCGAGATGTAGGTGGGGTAGGTCTTAGTACCCAAGCTCTCCAAATGAGGAAACTCAGGCTGAGAAATTAAGCCACTTGCCCAAGAACCCTCAAAGGCAAGCTCGGCATGAGTGCTAGGGATTGGATGGCCTCACTCTCAGCTAGGGCACACCCATCTGCCCCAGGGCACATGGCCACAGGAAACAGTGGGTGACAGTATTTTTCGGTGAGTACAGAAAGGGGGAAAAATGTTAGCACTTAGGTGGATTTGTCTCATTCTCTATTTAAGTTCAGACGTTTAACATTTTCTTAAAGTCAGTTGCTGAGACCAATAAGGAAGCTTTGAGAAACATAAACACCTGGACTCGGGATAATGGAAAATAACAAAATGCTCAATTATTAAGCTCTCTCCTGGGCCAGATCCTGCCTGCATGTCCCACCGAATCCTCAAAACTCTCCCATGCTGGGGTGCTACTACCATTCCATTTTAAAGTAGGGGAAACTGAGGCTTAAGGGCTAAGTAGCCTCGCTCGGATGGCAGAGCCAGTCAGTGGCTGAGACAGAACTCACTCTGGCATCTGCTTGCTCCAAAGCTGGGCATCTACGCCACTCCGCTGGCTTCCTCTCTGCTCAACTAGCTGTGCTCTGCTATCTGGCTGGGCAACCAACCTATTTCTATATCTTTTGTGGTTGTGTCTAAACAAAAGCTGCAGCCTGGAATCATTTTAACAGCCGTCCTCATTTATACTGTGGTCCTCACATACTGATGCAGGAACTTGAAGGAAGACTCCAGGGACAATTTTATTTAAAGTCGAATCGTTACGAACAACCAACGAATGCTGGCATTTTAAGAAACTAATACAAAAGATCAGCTGGGTGTGGAGGTTCACACCTGTAATCCCAGCACTTTGGAGGCCAAGGCAGGCAGATCACTTGAGGTCAGGAGTTTGAGACCAGCACGACCAACACGGTAAAACCCCGTCTCTACTAAAAATACAAAAATTAGCCAGGCGTGGTGGTGTATGCCTGTAATCCCAGCTACTCAGGAGGCTGAGACAGGAGAATCACTTGAATCCAGGAGGTGGAGCCAAGATCACACTACTGCACTCCAGCCTGGGCAACAGAGTGAGAT